>NW_013711398.1:0-416 GCF_000517525.1 Limulus polyphemus | reverse complement strand
GATACGTAACAGTAATATAAATTATTAACTTTTGTTTATCCACACACACACACACATATATATATATATATATATATACACCTATATAATTGTACATGTGATGTTCTATAAACGTATAGTTTCCGTAACAGATATGTTTTACTTTATATCATTAATGGATTATGGTTTCGGCAAGAACCACTAGGGACAATAACTAAATTACATAAATTATATGCTTGCCAGGCGTAGTCGTTAAAAATACCAGATGGTTTGTTTGTTATTAAACACAAAGCTACACAATGGTCTATCTGAGCTGTACCCACCACAGTTTTTAGAATTATAAGCATTCAGGCTTGTCACTGGTAGCAAAAGAAAAAATATAAATTTTTGGCTTTACAACAGTGTATATATTATGTATGAAACTTTTAACGTATCTT
>NW_013711397.1:0-416 GCF_000517525.1 Limulus polyphemus | reverse complement strand
TAATTTTAGAGAAGAATGGTATCAAACCTAAATTTTGAAACTTTCGTCTCTTTGGTTAATGATGATAGTAACATCTTTTACCTTAACTTTGATGGGAAGATCAGAATTGTTTACTGAATGTTGTGTTTTGCCGAAGACTTGCTAATTCTAGTCACAAAATAGCAGACACAGTTGCGTGATACTTGGTATTTTAAATGTACTTTAATGATCGGAAGCTTTATTAGACCCTTCTAATATTTAAAAACAGTTGAAGTGAACACATCTGAGAATAATACAGACAAGTATTGAGGATAAACAAACTGCAGCTGACTTCACTTTGGATTAGACTAAACGAGTGAACACATCTGAGAATAATACAGACAAGTATTGAGAATAAACAAACTGCAGCTGACTTCACTTTGGATTAGACTCTAAAC
>NW_013711396.1:0-416 GCF_000517525.1 Limulus polyphemus | reverse complement strand
GTGTGTAAGAGTGAAATTTTTAGCCTAACGTTGATACTGTATAAGATTTGGAGTCCTTATCTTAACTTTTTTATGTATAACAGTTGATTTTCTAACCTTAGCTTGCTTGCTTTATTGAATGCTACAGTAATTTGAAAGTTTTATTTCTCGTCTTTTTCATCAGATTTTTTTATTATGGTGTTTGTTGGTGTTGTTCTAAACACCAAGATATATATACAGTATTGAAAATAATCATGGGAACGGTGAATAAAATGGAGTATAAAAGGTATTGGTGGAATGGTACTCCTTTATTATTTGAAAATGGAGTGCGCCAGAGTGTAGTTACATTTTCATAATATAAGCTATGATTAGTTGTCATTCAAACAATCAGAGAGTGCAACATCAGTATAAAGTCTATGAAAATACAGGCAAACTAT
>NW_013711395.1:0-416 GCF_000517525.1 Limulus polyphemus | reverse complement strand
AACAATGCACCATTCCTTTATAACTCTTCATTTTCTAACAATGTTCCAGTCTTTTACACCACTTCATTTTTACTAACAATATACCAGTCTTTTATACCCCTTCATTTTTACTAACAATATACCAGTCTTTTATACCCCTTCATTTTTACTAACAATGTACCAGTCTTTCACACCACTTCATTTTTATTAACAATGTACCAGTCTTTTATACCCCTTCATTTTTACCAACAATGTTCCAGTCTTTTACACCACTTCATTTTTTATAACAATGCACTAGTCTTTTATACCCCTTCATTTTTACTAACAATGTACCAGTCTTTTATACTCCTTCATTTTTACTAACAATATACCAGTCTTTTATATCCCTTCATTTTTACTAACAATGTACCAGTCTTTTATATCCCTTCATTTTTACC
>NW_013711394.1:0-416 GCF_000517525.1 Limulus polyphemus | reverse complement strand
ATAGGGGTGCCAAGATGCCACAAAAATGCATAATTTTAAGGTTTTTTTGACAATTACTCCGCTGTGTTTCGGCCAATTTACATGGGATTTGGTACAAAAACACTGGTTCTAAACAGAGATAGAGACACTTTTGAAAACGTTGTCTTTTGCTCAATTTTTTAGCGACGAAAACACAATTTGGGGTTTTCGTGAGCTGTTCATGTGTATGCCAACCAACACAAACGGGATTTGGTACAAAGATACATTCTTGCAAGTCACAAGCAGAGATATAGACAGTTTTTGATTTTTATGTGTTTTTCATGATTTTTCTGGTGTCAAAATTGGTCATTGTGGGGCGGAGACATGTTGGATTCGCTCACGAATGTTGGCCCCATTAATTCTCTCTTTTTTGTAATGAACATTGATCTAGACATATA
>NW_013711393.1:0-416 GCF_000517525.1 Limulus polyphemus | reverse complement strand
CAGATGACGTGGATCAAAGTCAATCTTCATTATAGATGACGTGAACCAAAGTCAATCTTCATTATAGATGACGTGAACCAAAGTCAATCTTCATTATAGATGACGTGAACCAAAGTCAATCTTCATTATAGATTGCATGGATCAAAGTCAATCTTCATTAAAGATGACGTGGACCAAAGTCAATCTTCATTATAGATGGCGTAGAACAAAGTCAATCTTCATTATAGATGACGTGGATCAAAGTCAATCTTCATTATAGATGACATAGAACAAAGTCAATCTTCATTATAGATGACGTGAACCAAAGTCAATCTTCATTATAGATGACGTGAACCAAAGTCAATCTTCATTATAGATGACGTGAACCAAAGTCAATCTTCATTATAGATGACGTGAACCAAAGTCAATCTTCATTA
>NW_013711392.1:0-416 GCF_000517525.1 Limulus polyphemus | reverse complement strand
GACGAATGAAGGGCGTTTCTGATGAAGGACTTTATTTAAACGTTCCAGTTGCTGACTATAGAACTCTGTATTGACAGTTCGCTTTGGATTGAGAAGTTCGAAATAAATTACTCCTTTGATGTTTCACCAAGTGCAAAGCATCACTTTCTGCGGATGGAGTTCAGGTTTGGGTGTCGGAAGAGGTTTTTGTCTAAAACTGAGCCAATGTTTTTGGCGTTTAAAACATCATCAAGAGGTGTCAAGTACAAGATCAATAGCTGTCAAGTACAACACTAGATGTGAAGTACAATACCATCAAGAGATGCCAAGTAGATCATCAACAAATGTCAAATAAATCATCATCAAGAGATGTCAAGAACAACACCCTAACGCGATGCCAAGTACAACAACAAGAGATGTCAAATGTAATATCATTA
>NW_013711391.1:0-416 GCF_000517525.1 Limulus polyphemus | reverse complement strand
ATGTGAAGCTCAACTAGGAATATACTGCTGGTGTGAAGCTCAACTAGGATTATACTGCTCATGTGAAGCTTAACTACGATTATACTGCTGATGTGAAGCTCAACTAGGAATATACTGCTGGTGTGAAGCTCAACTAGGAATATACTGCTGATGTGAAGCTTAACTACGAATATACTGCTGATGTGAAGCTCAACTAGGATTATACTGCAGGTGTAAAGCTCAACTAGGATTATACTGCTGGTGTGAAGCTCAACTAGGACATACTGCTGATGTGAAGCTCAACTAGGAATATACTGCTGATGTGAAGCTTAACTACGAATATACTGCTGATGTGAAGCTCAACTAGGAATATACTGCTGATGTGAAGCTCAACTAGGAATATACTGCTGGTGTGAAGCTTAACTAGGATTATACTG
>NW_013711390.1:0-416 GCF_000517525.1 Limulus polyphemus | reverse complement strand
ACTGAAAGCTCCATCTGAGAGACTGAAAGCTCCACCTAAGAGACTGAAAGCTCCACCTGAGAGACTGAAAGCTCCACCTGAGAGACTGAAAGCTCCACCTGAGAGACTGAAAGCTCCACCTAAGAGACTGAAAGCTGCACCTGAGAGACTGAAAGCTCCACCTAAGAGACTGAAAGCTGCACCTAAGAGACTGAAAGCTGCATCTAAGAGACTGAAAGTTCCACCTAAGAGACTGAATGCTCTACCTGATATGAGAATCCAGCTCTTCAGCATGACTCACAATATTTAACGGATTTGTGAGCAAAGGAATCAACAACATTCTTCTCATTAAAAAGGAACAAATTTTTTAACTGCTTTAAGACTTTGTTTACGTGTTATGAAGTTAAGACTTCCTTGAATTAAAAACTGTTTAATTA
>NW_013711389.1:0-416 GCF_000517525.1 Limulus polyphemus | reverse complement strand
CAAGTCATGTGGTACTGGGGAATCACATCGTGTTGGTAAGTCCTTGGCAGTTGCAAATCATGTGGTACTGGGGAATCACATCGTGTTGGTAAGTCCTTGGCAGTTGTAAATCATATGGTACTGGGGAATCACATTATGTTGGTAAGTCCTTGGAAGTTGTAAATCAAATGGTACTGGGGAATCAAATTGAGTTGGTAAGTCCTGTGGTACTGGGGAATCACATTGTGTTGGTCAAGCCTTGGAAGTTGCAAGTGATGTGGTACTGGGGAATCACATTGTGTTGGTCAAGCCTTGGAAGTTGCAAGTGATGTGGTACTGGGGAATCACATCGTGTTGGTAAGTTTTTGGCAGTTGTAAATAATATGGTACTGGGGAATCAATTCGAGTTGGTAAGTCCTGTGGTACTGGGGAATCAC
>NW_013711388.1:0-416 GCF_000517525.1 Limulus polyphemus | reverse complement strand
AAAACAATAATATATTTTGTTTAGTGCATCGAGCAGAACGTTAAATCAATAATATATTTTGTTCAGTGCCTCGAGCAAAACGTTAAATCAATAATATATTTTGTTCAGTGCCTCGAGCAAAACGTTAAATCAATAATTTACTTTGTTCAGTGCATCGACCAGAACGTTAAATCAATAATTTACTTTGTTCAGTGCATCGACCAGAACTTTAAATCAATAATTTACTTTGTTCAGTGCATCGACCAGAACGTTAAATCAATAATTTACTTTGTTCAGTACATCGAGCAGAACGTTAAATCAATAACTTATTTTGTTCAGTACATCGAGCAGAACGTTAAATCAATAATTTATTTTGTTCAGTACATCGAGCAGAACGTTAAATCAATAATTTATTTTGTTCAGTACATAGAGCAGAA
>NW_013711387.1:0-416 GCF_000517525.1 Limulus polyphemus | reverse complement strand
CAAGACGTACATACGTCGTGTAAGTTACTAACATATTTGAAAAACAAGACGTACATACATAATGTAAGTTACTAACATATTTAAAAACAAGACGTACATACATCACGTAAGTTACTAACATATTTAAAAAACAAGACGTACATACACCATGTCAGTTACTAACATATAAAAACAAGACGTACATACATCATGTAAGTTAACTAACATATATAAAACAAGACGTACATATATCATGTCAGTTACTAGCATATAAAAACAAGACGTACATACACCATGTCAGTTACTAGCATATAAAAACAAGACGTACATACATCATGTCAGTTACTAATATATAAAAACAAGACGTACATACATCATGTCAGTTACTAACATATAAAAAACAAGACGTACGTACACCATGTCAGTTACTAGCATAT
>NW_013711386.1:0-416 GCF_000517525.1 Limulus polyphemus | reverse complement strand
CTGTCAGAGTTTGTTTCTGAATCTGTAACAACCAATGACAGAGTTTGTTTCTGAATGCAGTACTGTAACAACCAAAAACAAACTCTGACAACAGTACTGCATTCAGAACAACCAATGACAATGATGCTGAGGGAGAATAGTAATAATCTTTATTTCTTGGCCTCTCCTCGAGATATACATGCCACACCAATACAGGTGCGAATGAAGAAGAAAGTAGATAAGAGGATAGTCTTAATAATAAATGATACATTATTGTTTTCAACTGTTACATCTGTTTTCTTGGGCTTTGTCGAAATCACTGCTAATTATCTGCGGTTGATTTCTTTCTGTACTGTGAAACCTGTCTCTTGTCTAAATTTGTGATGCAACTTCACAGTCTCAGTGGACCACTAATTTATAATTCGCTGTCACACAGC
>NW_013711385.1:0-416 GCF_000517525.1 Limulus polyphemus | reverse complement strand
TCAGAGAAAGACTTAATACTAATAAGAACAAGCAGGTGTATATAGAGGACATATAGATGTTCACGTCAGAGAAAGACTTAATACTAATAACAGCAAGCAGGTGTATACAGAGGACATATATGTGTACACGTCAGAGAAAGACTTAATACTAATAACAGCAAGCAGGTGTATACAGAGGACATATATGTATACACGTCAGAGAAAGACTTAATACTAATAACAGCAAGCAGGTGTATATAGAGGACACATATGTGTACGTGTCAGAGAAAGACTTAATACTAATAACAGCAAGCAGGTGTATACAGAGGACATATATGTGTACACGTCAGAGAAAGACTTAATACTAATAACAGCAAGCAGGTGTATGTAGAGGACATATAGATGTACACGTCAGAGAAAGACTTAATACTAATAAG
>NW_013711384.1:0-416 GCF_000517525.1 Limulus polyphemus | reverse complement strand
ATCGTTACAAAATATCCAGACTTCTAGATAATTAACATTGTTACAAGATATCCAGACTTCTAGATAATTAACATCGTTACAAAATATCCAGACTTCTAGATAATTAACATTATTGCAAGATATCCAGGCTTCTAGATAATTAACAATGTTACAAGATATCCAAAATTCTAGATAATTAACATTGTTACAAGATATCCAAACTTCTAGATAATTAACAATGTTACAAAATATCCAAACTTCTAGATAATTAACATTGTTACAAAATATCCAAACTTCTAGATAATTAACATTGTTACAAAATATCCAGACTTCTAGATAATTAACATTGTTACAAGATATCCAAACTTCTAGATAATTAACAATGTTACAAGATATCCAAACTTCTAGATAATTAACATCGTTACAAAATATCCAAA
>NW_013711383.1:0-416 GCF_000517525.1 Limulus polyphemus | reverse complement strand
AGAACCTATCAGATGACACAGATAATTTCACAAAACCTACCAGATACCACAGGTAATGTCACAAAACCTACAAGATGCTATACAGGTAATGAATATTACAGTACCAGATATCTACCAGATACCACAGATAATGTCACAAAACCTACAAGATGATATATAGGTAATGTCACGGAACCTAGAAGATACCATACATAATGTCACAGGACTTACAAGATACCACAGATAATGTCGCAATACCTACAAGATACCACAGATAATGTCGCAGTACCTACAAGATACCTCAGATAATGTCGCAGGACCTACAAGATACTATAGATAATGTCGCAGGACCTACAAGATACCACAGATAATGTTACAGGACCTACAAGATACCACAGATAATGTCACTGAACCTATCAGATGACACAGATAATGTC
>NW_013711382.1:0-416 GCF_000517525.1 Limulus polyphemus | reverse complement strand
CTCCTCGAGAGAATGTCTTACCTTCACCTCGAAAATCCTACCAGTGATGATATCATGGATAACTGAATTTTTCTTGCTAGTTCCAGTCTTTTATTCCCCACTTTATTGCTCTTGGCGATATCTGTCACGTGGCACTCTCCACCTATGTCAGTGCTCCCTCTAGCCTGGTACTGTACATACAAGCACCTCATTCAGATAACATTATTACTTTTTCTCAACAAAGCATTCACTAACTGGTTTCTCTGTACTACAACTGTACTTTGAGCATTCTTTGTATTACCTAGTTTCATGAAAAAAATTTTTTTTTCATTTGGCAAACTGATATATGACATGAATTCCTGGAGTACTATCTCTGGCATGGAAGCAAATCAGGTCTCTCCTATCCCACCTTTGATATCTAGTGTTGATCAACAAGC
>NW_013711381.1:0-416 GCF_000517525.1 Limulus polyphemus | reverse complement strand
GAGTGTTGCAAGAAAGTTTAAAGTACTTCTTCAGCAGAAATAATAAATAAAGTTTCAAAGTTATTGAAGTAGTAACCCCTGAGATCCAGTTTGAGTGTAAGTTATTGAAGTAGTAACCCCTAAGATCCAGTTTGAGTGTAAGTTATTGAAGTAGTAACCCCTGAGATCCAGTTTGAGTGTAAGTTATTGAAGTAGTAACCCCTGAGATCCAGTTTCAGTGTTGCAAGAAAGTTTAAAGTACTTCTGTAGATGTTTTTACTAATTTTATAGAGTTTTTGTTCTTGTATATTTTTCATTGGTACATCTTATCAGAAGTTGCAAACAACTTTTAATAATTATCTGGAATACATATTTTATTAAATATATTAAAGCTATGAAGTATCATTTGAATTTCATAGTTATGTAGCATTTTATTC
>NW_013711380.1:0-416 GCF_000517525.1 Limulus polyphemus | reverse complement strand
ACAGAAAATAGCGTTTAGACTAATACATATCAGATGACCAATTATAAGTTCCATATTAAACAAACACTTATTTAGAGTACGTTAACAGAAAATAGCGTTTAGACTAATACATATCAGATGACCAATTCTAAGTTCCATATCTAAACAAACACACTTATTCAGAGTACGTTAACAGAAAATAGCGTTTAGACTAATACATATCAGATGACCAATTCTAAATTCCATATCTAAACAAACACACTTATTTAGAGTACGTTAACAGAAAATAGCGTTTAGACTAATACATATCAGATGACCAATTCTAAGTTCCATATCTAAACAAACACACTTATTTAGAGTACGTTACACAGAAAATAGCGTTTAGACCAATACATATCAGATGACCAATTATAAGCTCCATATCTAAACAAACACGC
>NW_013711379.1:0-416 GCF_000517525.1 Limulus polyphemus | reverse complement strand
CTTTCTGAAACCTCTTAGTATTAGTCTTATCGTATTTTTATCACTCCATTTTTATTCAGTCCTGTGGGATTTTTCAAGAAGTAAAATGTATAATAATATATCGACTAATTATAAGGTAATTAATCCTTCCAACTAAGTACATATAAAGTGTATATATATCTTATTTCGTATATGATTTAGAAAATATATCCCAAGAAAATCATACAACTACAATAGATTAAACATAGGAAAAATTAATATTTTGAATATATATAACTAGATGTGCATAAAACTATCACTGATCCTTAACCAAAGACAAGCCTAAATAAATGTGGTATATATTATTAACTACACAAACATCTCCCAAACTAAGTCATTTCTAGCAAAACTAACATCTAAAAGTGACACTACCAAATGTTGATGAATCAGATTATATA
>NW_013711378.1:0-416 GCF_000517525.1 Limulus polyphemus | reverse complement strand
AACATGTACAGAGGTATTATAACACGTACCATATGTTAACCATTGTACCAAGAACATGTACAGAGGTATTATAAAACGTACCATATGTTAACCATTGTACCAAGAACATGTACAGAGGTATTATAAAACGTACCATATGTTAACCATTGTACCAAGAACATGTACAGAGGTATTATAAAACGTACGTTATGTTAACCATTGTACCAAGAACATGTACAGAGGTATTATAAAACGTACCATATGTTAACCATTGTACCAAGAACATGTACAGAGGTATTATAAAACCTACCATATGTTAACCATTGTACCAAGAACATGTACAGAGGTATTATAACACGTACCATATGTTAACCATTGTACCAAGAACATGTACAGAGGTATTATAAAACGTACCATATGTTAACCATTGTACCAAT
>NW_013711377.1:0-416 GCF_000517525.1 Limulus polyphemus | reverse complement strand
CACGTGGGCTGAGAGCAGATGAAAACTTAATGTTTATTTTGGTAGTTTTGTAAGAAAGAAGGGAGTTACTACATACACACACACACACACACACACACACGAACAAAACTGTTATATATTGTACTGGAAAACATGCAAGTTATATGTAAAGAAAAAGTTTTTTACATAATACTCCAAAAATATATCTTTTGTAAGCCATTCCTTTCCACTTTGAAGAAGAGTATATTAAATTTTGGTAAAGCTTACTTCTAGTGACTTTGAATATATACATATATTAATTTTTGTCGTCTTAGTTTTGTGTTTTTCCCGTGAAACAAAAACGTTTTTATGATAAAACTTGAGTGAACAGCAAAAAAAGATCTGAAATACAAATATATATATATATATATATAATAATTAAAAATCCTATAAAGGCT
>NW_013711376.1:0-416 GCF_000517525.1 Limulus polyphemus | reverse complement strand
CAAACAAGTTTTAATACATCAGTTGTAGCTATACAGGCCATGACCTGACTGGCTTTACCAACAACGTAATGTATTGAACTAAAACAAACAAGTTTTAATACATCAGTTGTAGCTGTACAGGCCATGACCTGACTGGCCTTACCAAATTTTAGTTCAATACATTACGTTGCAAACAAGTTTTAATACATCAGTTGTAGCTATACAGGCCATGACCTGACTGGCCTTACCCACAACGTAATGAATTGAACTAAAACTAACAAGTTTTAATACATCAGTTCTAGCTATACAGACCATGACCTGACTGGCCTTACCCACAATGTAATGTATTGAACTAAAACAAACAAGTTTTAATACATCAGTTCTAGCTATACAGGCCATGACCTGACTGGCCTTACCCACAATGTAATGTATTGAAC
>NW_013711375.1:0-416 GCF_000517525.1 Limulus polyphemus | reverse complement strand
CTTGTCTGGCTGAATAGAAGGATTTTACCGTCAGTCTTATAACTTCCCCACGGCCCCAATATAACGGAGAGCCTCTATTCTCTATTCACTCAGCTTCACAATCCGACCACTAGGTTGTAAATTATAGGAATTTAAGTATAAGAGTAGGTTAAAGTTAACAAATTTAAACGATGTACTAAAAACCAGGTTTCTAATTACTCTAGGTTCGAATTCTGTTAAAAATGATGCTTGTTTTTTGTTTATTTATTTTTATTCTTGATTCATGTTTTATGTAGACTCGTTACTTCACGTTTTGCAGTTTGATATCTATGAGTTTACGTGATTTTTAATTTCGGATTTTTTTAAGATTAAATTAGCATTTTGTGTGTGAGTGTGTTATAAGTGTGATAATCAGTCCCTCAGTATGGATGGTGGAC
>NW_013711374.1:0-416 GCF_000517525.1 Limulus polyphemus | reverse complement strand
ATATATATATATATTAGATATATACAGTTATGATCGAAAGCTAGAAATGTGAATAAGCAGATCATATTTTGTCATTATACAGTGCCTTCTGTAGGAAAACTAGTCAACTACGTGATTCCAGAAGCGGCCTTTGGAGATGTTGGAATTAGACAGGCTTTTTTTATGTTGACCACTTTTTCTACCAGAAGACCACGGGAGACTGTTTATTTTTTTAGGTGGTGGTGTATATTTTTTTACGCATTAATAGAAACGCAATGAAGCGCGCCACTTTGCTTCAGTTTTATATAATAGCTTGTTTGCGGTTTCATATAAATAAAAAAATTTTGTCCATCATATATTATAAACTTTTTCTTTTGTGACAAACACAGTTTCATTTTTTCAGCAAAACATAAATCTAGTCTTTCTTCTTGCAAGAA
>NW_013711373.1:0-416 GCF_000517525.1 Limulus polyphemus | reverse complement strand
GGTTACGTCCCTGTGGTCGAAAGTGGTTGCTATCGACCGGTTAGGTCCCTGTGGTAGAAAGTTATTGCTATCGACCGGTTACGTCACTGTGGTCGAAAGTGGTTTCTATCGTCCCGGTTACGTCCCTGTGGTCGAAAGTGGTTGCTATCGACCAGTTACGTCCCTGTGGTCGAAAGTGATTGTTATCGACCGGTTACTTCCCTGGGGTCAAAAAGTGATTGCTATCAACCGGGTACGTCCCTGTGGTCGAAAGTGATTGCTATCGACCAGTTACGTCTATGTGGTCGAAAATGGTTGCTATCGACCGGATACGTCCCTGTGGTCGAAAATGGTTGCTATCGACCGGATACGTCCCTGTGGTCGAAAGTGGTTGCTATCGACCGGTTACTACATTGGTTTAGTACCTTCTATATTTC
>NW_013711372.1:0-416 GCF_000517525.1 Limulus polyphemus | reverse complement strand
GTCCATACAAAACAAGTTTTGATAATATAATGTAATCAACTAAATCTGTAAGTCCATACAAAACAAGTTTTGATAATATAATGTAATCAACTAAATCTGTAAGTCCATACAAAACAAGTTTTGATAGTATAATGTAATCAACTAAATCTGTAAGTCCGTACAATACAAGTTTTGATAGTATAATGTAATCAACTAAATCTGTAAGTCCGTACAAAACAAGTTTTGATAGTATAATGTAATCAACTAAATCTGTAAGTCCGTACAAAACAAGTTTTGATAGTATAATGTAATCAACTAAATCTGTAAGTCCGTACAAAACAAGTTTTGATAGTATAATGTAATCAACTAAATCCGTAAGTCCATACAAAACAAGTTTTGATAGTATCATGTAATCAACTAAATCTGTAGGTCCATAC
>NW_013711371.1:0-416 GCF_000517525.1 Limulus polyphemus | reverse complement strand
CATGGTATGTTGAATCAGCATTGGTTCAAATTAGATGTTTGTGATGTCAAAATACAAAGTATGTAGTTTCTTACAAATTAGATACTCAAATTATCAATATTGACAAGATAGAGTATAAGCTAAGAACCTCCTATTTTTTCTATTTTCTGAGATATTATATATTTATTGAATCAACCAAGGTGGCCCTGCCCACCTCTTCCACTTTTAAAAATACTTGCTTATTATACACCTACTTCATTCATTGACATGTGTATAACCAATCAAAATCTCAGAATGTCCCCATTATAGTTTTCTCAGCCTCTGCGAAGTATTTGTGTGGGAAACTTTCATTTCATGGTAGATTCCAAGCAGTAAGGTAAGACTTTAGTGAGCTCCAAAAATCATATTTTTTAGACCCAAATACAGCTTAGTTACAG
>NW_013711370.1:0-416 GCF_000517525.1 Limulus polyphemus | reverse complement strand
AGTAAGTTTTATAGATAAGTGGATCGAGTTTAGTAAGTTTTACAGATAAATGGATCGAGTTTAGTAAGTTTTATGGATAAGTGGATCGAGTTTAGTAAGTTTTATAGATAAGTGGATCGAGTTTAGTAAGTTTTACAGATAAATGGATCGAGTTTAGTAAGTTTTATAGATAAGTGGATCGGAAACTCGATCCACTTATCTGTAAAACTTACTAAACTACAGATAAGTGGATCGAGTTTAGTAAGTTTTATAGATAAGTGGATCGAGTTTAGTAAGTTTTACAGATAAGTGGATCGAGTTTAGTAAGTTTTATAGATAAGTGGATCGGGTTTAGTAAGTTTTTATAGATAAGTGGATCGAGTTTAGTAAGTTTTTATGGATAAGTGGATCGAGTTTAGTAAGTTTTATGGATAAGT
>NW_013711369.1:0-416 GCF_000517525.1 Limulus polyphemus | reverse complement strand
GGCCAACCAAACCAGTAGATCATGATAAGGACTTCATCAAAATCAAGTGGTCTCCTCCAAAATCTGATGGAGGCTCTCCAGTTGAAAGTTACGACGTTGAGCGACGAGATACTAGAGCAAACAGATGGGTGCCTGTTAACAAGGAACCAGTTAGTGTAAGTAGCAGATTATCAAGTTTTGAACTGCAAGTTATGTTAAACTCACTTCTGTGATTAAAGATCTAATATTTGTAATTTGTTTGCCTAAAGGCATTTTTAAACTATTTTTTAAAGTGTAGATTAGGTTTTAAGTTATAATATCAAGCAGAAATGGAAATGATACTTGTAAAACACACAAGACCTTGAAAGTGATTAAAATGTATTCAAGTGTATCTAATAATTACTTTTAGGGGGTAAACCTTTTTAAAGGGGAACTTC
>NW_013711368.1:0-416 GCF_000517525.1 Limulus polyphemus | reverse complement strand
ACAATCAGGTAAAGATTGTACTTGTCGTCTATATCAATCAGGCAACAATCAGGTAAAGATTGTACTTGTCGTCTACAACAATCAGGTAAAGATTGTACTTGTCGTCTACAACAATCGGGTAAAGATTGTACTTGTCGTCTACAACAATCAGGTAAAGATTGTACTTGTCGTCTACAACAATCAGGTAAAGATTGTACTTGTCGTCTATATCAATCAGGTAAAGATTGTACTTGTCGTCTACAACAATCAGGTAAAGATTGTACTTGTCGTCTACAACAATCAGGTAAAGATTGTACTTGTCGTCTACAACAATCAGGTAAAGATTGTACTTGTCGTCTACAACAATCGGGTAAAGATTGTACTTGTCGTCTACAACAATCAGGTAAAGATTGTACTTGTCGTCTACAACAATCAGG
>NW_013711367.1:0-416 GCF_000517525.1 Limulus polyphemus | reverse complement strand
CTTTACGCGATTTTCACAACAAATTTTAGGCCTACTGGTTTCTAATGCTTCGCCAGTTTTCGGAGTTTATACACTATAACTATTACATTATGTTTATTTTGAAATATGATTTTTTAAAAGTAATTTACCTTCTTTCCAAGTGAAATTATTAAATTAAGCAATTCGCTTTTATGCTAGATTTTCATACGTCACTTTTTTTTTTAAGCATAGCTATCGGTGCATTGTTCACCGCGAGGAATCGAACTCAGGATTTTATCATTGTGAATCCTGAAGCTTATTGCTGACTCCCCGGGGGACGATACGTCACGAAGGATCTGGTTTTATCTCATTTCTTCTTCTTCATCGAGATTCGGTCCATGTTGTATTCGATAACTAATACCGCAAAATCTGCTCCAAATCATACTACTTCTCACCAG
>NW_013711366.1:0-416 GCF_000517525.1 Limulus polyphemus | reverse complement strand
ACACTCTCATGGCAGTGTTTGTGTATACTTGATATTTATAATACACTCTCATGGCAGTGTTTGTGTATACTTGATATTTATAATACACTCTCATGGCAGTGTTTATGTATACCTAAGATTTGTAGCACATACATGTGGCAGTGTTTATGTATACTTGATATTTATAATACACTCTCCTGGCAGTATTATAAATATCAAGTATACATAAACACACTAACATGACAGTGTTTATGTATACTTGATATTTATAATACACTAACATGACAGTGTTTATGTATACTTAATATTTATAATACACTAACATGACAGTGTTTATGTATACTTAATATTTATAATACACTAACATGACAGTGTTTATGTATACTTAATATTTATAATACACTAACATGACAGTGTTTATGTATACTTAATATTTA
>NW_013711365.1:0-416 GCF_000517525.1 Limulus polyphemus | reverse complement strand
TAAACAGTAACATGTGATGTCCAACTAAACAGTAGTGGGTGATGTCCAACTAAACAGTAGCGGGTGATGTACAACTAAACAGTAATGGGTGGTGTCCAACTAAACAGTAACATGTGATGTCCAACTAAACAGTAGCGGGTGATGTCCAACTAAACAGTAATAGGTGGTGTCCAACTAAACAGTAACATGTGACGTCCAACTAAACAGTAGCGGGTGATGTCCAACTGAACAGTAGCGGGTGATGTCCAACTAACCAGCAACATGTGATGTCCAACTAAACAGTAACGAGTTATGTCCAACTAAAGAGTAGCGGGTGATGTCCCACTAAACAGTAACGAGTTATGTCCAACTAAAGAGTAGCGGGTGATGTCCCACTAAACAGTAGCGGGTTATGTTCAACTAAACAGTAACGGGTG
>NW_013711364.1:0-416 GCF_000517525.1 Limulus polyphemus | reverse complement strand
AAAAAAAAGAGAGATATGGAATGTAAATATTAAAAAGTTTAAAAATTGCTATTAAAAGAAGAAATCAATTATTTGAAAAGTGAACTTAATTAGAGGGTAAAAAACACAAAGATTTACGATCATAACACCCATCCTATGTCATGATTAATTTGTGGCTTGCATTTTGAAATAGGTAAGGCTTCTTTATATTTATAAGTCACAGTAAATTCAGGAAAATCTTTATCTGTGGCAAGGATTTCTATTTGTATACAACAGTTAGATGTTCTGGAGTTTATGGTTGTTTATTTCACTGTACAAAATGTTTAAGTTACTTCAGTCAAAACTTCATGTCATGACTTTACATATAAATGATGACATGAAAAGCATTGACCATTGAAGCTCACAAGGACAACTGTGAAAATTGGGTTTTTCGAAAA
>NW_013711363.1:0-416 GCF_000517525.1 Limulus polyphemus | reverse complement strand
CTTTTACTGCTAAATTAGGGACGGCTAGCGCAGATAGCCCTCGTGTAGCTTTGCGCGATATTACAAACAAAGTTATTATAGTTCATTCTATTATTGGTGTTATTATTATTGATGTTATTATTAATTACTATATTATCATTACCTAGTTCCCTACATTAAGCATTATTTCATTCCATTTATAGTTTAAGGTTAAAATATTAATGAAATATTCGTGGTATGAAGTTTTATCGAGAAATCTATTATTTTAGAGATTAACTGTCAGGATTAAGGTGGTCAGTTACGCATATTTATTACCACTATCGGCTATTAGACCATTTCACACCTCAACATTGGTAGTCAGATACGCTTATTTATTGACCACTATCGGCTATTAGACCATTTCACACCTCAACATTGGTAGTCAGATACGCATATTT
>NW_013711362.1:0-416 GCF_000517525.1 Limulus polyphemus | reverse complement strand
ACATCTAATTCTGTGTACACAAACCTTGAAAAAACGTGGTTTAACACATCTGATTCTGTGTCCATAAGCTTTAGTAAAAACATGTTTTAACACATCTGATTCTGTGTACATAAACTTTAGTAAAAACCAGTTTTAGCACGTCTGATTCTCTGTGTACAGAAAGTTTAGTAAAAGGCCGATATATATTAACTCGTCTGATTCTCTCTGTGTGTACACATAGTTTAGTAAAAGGACGATGTTTTAACTCATCTGATTCTCTCTGTGTACACATAGTTTAGAAAAAGGACGATATATTTTAACTCGTCTGATTCTCTCTGTGTACACATAGTTTAGTAAAAGGATGATATTTTAACTCATCTGATTCTCTCTCTCTGTGTACATAGTTTAGTGAAAGGACGGTGTTTTAACTCGTCTGA
>NW_013711361.1:0-416 GCF_000517525.1 Limulus polyphemus | reverse complement strand
GATTCTAAAATAAATCATGCTACTAATTGTAACACACAACCGATGACCTTAACACTTGAAAATGCAACTCATGACCTTCAATGGTTCTAAAATATACCACGATGTTAGTTTTAACACACAACCCATGACCTTAACGATTTGAAAATACAACCCATGACCTTCAATGGTTCTGAAATAAATCACAATGTTAGTTTTAGCACACAACCCATGACCTTAACGATTTGAAAATACAACCCATGACCTTCAATGGTTCTAAAATATACCACGATGTTAGTTTTAATACACAATCTATGAATTGAAGGTTCTAGCACTTCTCTTTGTCGTTCACGGGGAATTAAGCCTCGGATTTTAGCATTAGAAGTTCTTAAACTACCGTTGTGCCACTGGGGGTACTTGAAACTTTTAAAACACAGTAG
>NW_013711360.1:0-416 GCF_000517525.1 Limulus polyphemus | reverse complement strand
TGCGAAATTCATAAAACAAAACAATGTAATATATGAATTTAAACGTCCTAGACGTAATTCTGGATCAACCACTACGTGGCTACAAACAAGTAAAAAAAATTATGGAAATTTGACGTCCAGTAACAAATCAAGTATTTGTAATCTCGCTCTCAGTGAACGTGACGTACCAATTTATCACTAATAATTTCAGATTATTGAAAGGGAAAGAAATGAAAAAAGTATAAAAAATAGATTCTGCCCTAGAACTCCAAACAAATTAATTCGCGTGGACTTAGGTCTCAAAGCCGTGTTCACAAAATTCTTTCAGGACATGTAGATGATTGGAGGCTGTACGAGAAGTATCAGTCACGTGATAAAAGAAAGCATGTCGTCACAATAAACGAATCTACGTCTATTATGTCGTCACAACGAACGCA
>NW_013711359.1:0-416 GCF_000517525.1 Limulus polyphemus | reverse complement strand
AGTTACAAAACTAGAGATACAGAGACGTAGTTTATTGTGTTATTTACAAAACTAGAGATACAAAGATGTAGTTTACTGTGTTAGTTACAAAAGTAGCGATCCAGAGACGTAGTTCACTGTGTTAGTTACAAAAGTAGCGATCCAGAGACGTAGTTCACTGTGTTAGTTACAAATCTAGAGATACAGAGATGTAGTTTACTGCGTTAGTTACAAAAGTAGAGATCCAGAGACGTAGTTTATTGTGTTAGTTACGAAAGTAGAGATACAGAGACGTAGTTTACTGCATTAGTTACAAAAGTAGAGATATAGAGACGTAATTTACTGCGTTAGTTACAAAAGTAGAGATACAGAGATGTAGTTTACAGTGTTGGTTACAAAAGTAGAGATACAGATGTGTAGTTTATTGTGTTAGTTAC
>NW_013711358.1:0-416 GCF_000517525.1 Limulus polyphemus | reverse complement strand
TATATATATATATATATATATATATAACATTCCACGCCTCGTGCTGACCCTGGAACTACTACTTCCATCGTCCAAAGTGGATAGCCTTGATTATGTACCATTCCCAGTGAAGGTTCGACGAAGGACAGAAAGGTCAATTTTAGACCGCACATCTTCACGTCGGTTTCCAAAACCACGTTTTAGCAGAACAAAGCAAAAAAACAAAAAAATCCATGAGTGTTGCACTGAGGAACTTGACGTGTTTTAATGGATTCGATATTAATCCAGCTTCTTCGACAATATTTCACGTGAAAACAACCGTTGACGTCGAGGTGAACTAAAAGTTTGTAAGCCTTTATCAGTTTCAAATCTGTGGTTATTATCTTGTTAATGGTAGCAGGAGATACGCCAAGCTTTATCGTTGTGGCTTTCGACGT
>NW_013711357.1:0-416 GCF_000517525.1 Limulus polyphemus | reverse complement strand
GTAGCCCAAGAGTTGGCGGTGGGTGGTGATGACTAGCTGCCTTCCCTCTAGTCTTACACTGCTAAATTAGGGACGGCTAGCGCAGATAGCCCTCGTGTAGCTTTGCGCGAAATTCCAAAACAAACAAACAAACAAAGCTACCCAATAACATCCGCGACTGCCAAATATACTATCCATGAACCGGTTTCTCAACTTATTTCTCGAATGAAAAGGATTTCCTTGGATATTAGCTTCAAACAAACAAACAAAAAAAATATCAGATTGAATTGCGTCTTTCTTACACAAATTGCCCTTTTTTTCACATCCCAATAATATGTTTGGTGAGTGCTTTGATTTATAGCAAAGTGTTTTTATTTGAGGCTTGAATTCACCTTGAAGCTGCATACATAATTTATATGTATGTATCTACGTCCTTG
>NW_013711356.1:0-416 GCF_000517525.1 Limulus polyphemus | reverse complement strand
AACTTGACCAACCTTTTAACCATCATAGAAAAAAATGAATTACCCTTTTTTTCTTTTTAGAATGTCTTCAAATTGTAACAGGAAATTACAGTCGTATATTGTAAATAGCTTAAAGCTTGTAACATTCCTCATGTGTATTACAATCATTACGTTTGTTCTCTAAGTCTTTCCTCTTCTCTAATTTATTTATCACCCTTCTCTGAAGTATGGAGATTAAGGAGATTATTGTAACTTCTGTCTGTTTCTTCTTCAGTTTGAAAGTTTCTCTTGAAAAACTTAAATAATTATTGTAAGTTTCTTATGCCATAGTTAGAGAGCCAGTTAAATTGGGATAGTTATAGGACATTGTCTGCTTTATATGTGTTATTTTTGTGAGTTCTTAATTACAATATTTAAGTAAATAAAAGTTTATTGTA
>NW_013711355.1:0-416 GCF_000517525.1 Limulus polyphemus | reverse complement strand
GAGGAAAGAAGGGCCGCATAGAATAATATCATAATCAGGATCAACTACAAGTTTTCAGTAGGTGATATAAAGAGGGAGGAAAAGCTACAAATTACAATATTATAGTAAGGAGAAACTACAAACTTCCACTAAGTGATAACGAGGGTACAAAGGCGCATGTGATAATATCATAATCAGGAAGAGCTAAATGTTTCCAGTAAATAATAACAAGGGTAGAAAGGCCGCATGTGATAATATCATAATCAGGAAGTCTAAATGTTTCCAGTAAATAAACACGAGGGTAGAAAGGCCGCATGTGATAATATCATAATCAGGAAGTCTAAATGTTTCCAGTAAATAAACACGAGGGTAGAAAGGCCGCATGTGATAATATCATAATCAGGAAGAGCTAAATGTTTCAAGTAAATAATAACAAA
>NW_013711354.1:0-416 GCF_000517525.1 Limulus polyphemus | reverse complement strand
ATAGTCGAGCTGTAAAGGGAGTGTTTATAGTCGACCTGTAAAGGGAGTGTTTATAGTCGACCTGTAAAGATAGTGTTTATAGTCGACCTGTGAAGGTAGTGTTTATAATCGACCTGTGAAGGTAGTGTTTATAGTTAACCTGTAAAGGGAGTGTTTATAGTTAACCTGTAAAGGGAGTGTTTATAATCGACCTGTAAAGGTATGGTTTATAGTTAACCTGTAAAGGGAGTGTTTATAGTTAACCTGTAAAGGGAGTGTTTATAGTTAACCTGTAAAGGAAGTGTTTATAGTCGAGCTGTAAAGGTATGGTTTATAGTCAACCTGTAAAGGAAGTGTTTATAGTCAACCTGTAAAGGAAGTGTTTATAGTTAACCTGTAAAGGTAGTGTTTATAGTCGACCTGTAAAGGGAGTGTTT
>NW_013711353.1:0-416 GCF_000517525.1 Limulus polyphemus | reverse complement strand
GTTTGCCTAACCACTATTTCAATTAGAAATAAATATTGCCTACCAGCGTTTCAATTAGAAATAACGTTTGCCTAACCACCATTTCAATTAGAAATTAAGTTTGCCTAACCACTATTTCAAGTAGAAACAAAAGTTCTCTTAACAAGCGTTTTAAATTTATACAATCTTCTTGTTCTATATTTGATATATAATTATTGAACTGTACTATAGAACTAAATGTCGAAACAAATAACATTATCCAATAATTAGCTTATATAACTGCCTTTTTTTGTTAGCATCAAATAACATTATCCAATAATTAGCTTATATAACTGCCTTTTTTTGTTAGCATCAAATAACATTATCCAATAATTAGCTTATATAACTGCCTTTTTTGTTAGCATCAAATAACATTATCCAATAATTAGCTTATATAA
>NW_013711352.1:0-416 GCF_000517525.1 Limulus polyphemus | reverse complement strand
TATATATATATAAACACACATAGAGAGAGAGAGAGAGAGTCGTATAAACAACTCTTCCCGAATTGTACCTTCAAAATAATCATCCATCATTTGAAAGATTGTATTAATTTTTATCGAATTTCGACGAAATGATTATATTATATTTACCGAACTCAAAAACAATGAAACGGAGTCTGAGACCTTTCAGGTACGGTAGCACGAAACATGGCATAGTCGCATAGTCAGGAATTTTATAGTAAATCAAAACCTACTTGGTAAACTGAAGGGTAGGCCAAAATCGTTAGAGCCAGGGAAGAAAGAAGCTGGATAATAGGTGATATAAGACCAATATAAGTAAGGCAAAATATATAATGAAAATATAGTTGCAATATTTCTGAAATATAATAAATAAACTTGGTATTCCGAAAATTGTATAA
>NW_013711351.1:0-416 GCF_000517525.1 Limulus polyphemus | reverse complement strand
TAGTTAGTAGAGAATGATGTCTGTGGAAGTAATAGTTAGTAGAGAATGATGTGTGTGGAACTAATAGTTAGTAGAGAAGGATGTCTGTGGAAGTAATAGTTAGTAGAGAAGGATGTCTGTAGAAGTAATAGTTAGTAGAGAATGATGTCTGTGGAAGTAATAGTTAGTAGAGAATGATGTCTGTAGAAGTAATAGTTAGTAGAGAATGATGTCTGTGGAAGTAATGGTTAGTAGAGAATGATATCTGTGGAAGTAATAGTTAGTAGAAAATGATGTCTGTGGAAGTAATAGTTAGTAGAGAATGATGTCTGTGGAAGTAATAGTTAGTAGAGAAGGATGTCTGTGGAAGTAATGGTTAGTAGAGAATGATATCTGTAGAAGTAATAGTTAGTAGAGAATGATGTCTGTGGAAGTAA
>NW_013711350.1:0-416 GCF_000517525.1 Limulus polyphemus | reverse complement strand
ATCAGAAACAACTACCTTCTTATATCTAGTTACGGATGGCGAATGATATTAGAAACAACTAACTTCTTATATCTAGTTACGGATGGTGAATGATATTAGAAACAACTACCTTCTTATATCTAGCCATAGATTGTGAATGATATTAGAAACAACTACCTTCTTATATCTAGCCATAGATTGTGAATGATATTAGAAACAACTATATTTTTATATCTAGCCATAGATGGCGAATAATACTAGAAACAACTACCTTTTTATATCTAGTTACGGATGGCGAATGATATTAGAAACAACTAACTTCTTATATCTAGTTACGGATGGTGAATGATATTAGAAACAACTACCTTCTTATATCTAGTTACAGAAAATGAATGATATTAGAAGCAACTAACTTCTTATATCTAGTTACAGAAAAT
>NW_013711349.1:0-416 GCF_000517525.1 Limulus polyphemus | reverse complement strand
ATAACGACATGTGATGATATAAACATTACTTACATGAACCAAGAATAACGTGGCATTGCTGGGAGTCTAAAGGATAACGACGGAACGACATGTGGCAGGATAACTTGAGGGTCAGCCTAGAGAATTGATTTCTACGAGTATATAAATGGTTCAAGTCACTTTACACGAAGAAAACACTTAGATTGAGGTTCACACCAGTAATTGTTAAAAACTTGCTCTCTAACTAAATATTTCTCTCAAGTGTCTCAATCACTAAAGAAAATTGTAACACGAAATACGAGCTTTTATCAGTTAAAACACTGTGTATCGTCTAAGGGAGAATACCTCACCAAATAAATGAAATCACCAAACTGTTATACTCTCACCTAATACTGTACAGGATAGTTCCATCAGAAAGTGTTAATCTAACCTCATTA
>NW_013711348.1:0-416 GCF_000517525.1 Limulus polyphemus | reverse complement strand
TGTTTAAGTTAAAGTAACTGTGGAAATTCTGTATTGCAAAGCTTTATTGAGAAAGAATAAACTAGTTTTATTTAAGAGAGAACTTGTATCGCTGAAGTTTATCGGAAAGAATTTCTACGGGAAGTTAACAAACGAACAGAGACGCAACATAAAAGGAATTCACCCAGTCAGAGTTAATGTAAATAAATGTCGTCCCTTCTGTCTATTAATTTACAGTTACAACGATATATAGACATACATATATAAACATTTTTTATCATTACAGATGAATATAGCATAAAATATAATCATCAGTAAGAAATAAAATGTTTTTCATCATATACATCCATATATATTTATTTATTGTTATTCTGTTTATAGGGGTTGAAATGCCAACTTCTAGAAATAAATTTTACTTCTTTTTTTTTTATTCCTGT
>NW_013711347.1:0-416 GCF_000517525.1 Limulus polyphemus | reverse complement strand
ATTTTGGGCTCTATTCCCATATTAGTTACAGCGTAGATAGTACAGCTTTGTCTAATTCAAAATAGTTAATAAAATAATCCGTGGTCAATACTTAACCACTTTACGAACATTAATCAAAATTCAATAAACATTTTTGATTAGTTGTACCTTTTTTTTACATACACAGTATGCTTAAGATACGACGCCCCCCCCCCCAATGGCACAGCGGTTAAATCTTCGGGCTTATAACAATAACCCGAGTTTCGATACCCATGATGGGCACCGTACAGATAGCCCATTGAGTAGCTTCGTGCTTAATAATAATAATAAGATGCGATACAAGAAATTAATGACAAGTTCAGATAACTCAACGAGTTGAATAGTCATCGGTTATATAGGATTGCTGCCCAGAAAGAGGGCAACAAGTAAACAACACT
>NW_013711346.1:0-416 GCF_000517525.1 Limulus polyphemus | reverse complement strand
TACAGGAGATCTGTGGTGATGAAGATGTGTGGTGGTTAGTACCTACAGGAGATCTGTGGTGATGAAGACTGTGTGGTGGTCAGTACCTACAGGAGATCTGTGGTGATGAAGACGTGTGGTGGTTAGTGCCTACAGAAGATCTGTGGTGATGAAGACGTGTGGTTAATACCTATAGGAGATCTGTGGTGATGGTAAGGACTACAGAAGACATGTGAAGGTTGTGCTAAGTCTCTACAAGGGATAATATTTCCAGTCATAACTCCCATTCAACTGTTACAAACCTCAAACAGCTGGAAGATAATATTTCCAGTCATAACTCCCATTCAACTGTCAGAAACCTCAAGCAGCTGGAAGATAAGATTTCCAGTCATAACTCCCATTCAACTGTCAGAAACCTCAAGCAGCTGGAAGATAAG
>NW_013711345.1:0-416 GCF_000517525.1 Limulus polyphemus | reverse complement strand
AATTGTAGATATACATAAATCTTCAAAACATTTATTTCAGTGCTATAAAACTAACTAATCCACACTTTAATAAAAATATCTGTTTATTTTCGTTCGAATTACAATACTAATTTCTAACAAAACCTGGATCTCATCCACACTTTTCACCTCCATTTGGAACTGCTGGAGGAGTAACTGGTGTGAAATTTAATATCCGCATAGGAGTAACTGGTGTGTAATTAAACCTCCTTATGGGAGTAACTGGTGTGTAATTAAACCTCCGTATGGGAGTAACTGGTGTGATATTTAACCTCCGTATAGGAGTAATTGTTGTGATATTAAACCTCCGTATAGGAGTAACTGGTGTGTAATTAAACCTCCGTATGGGAGTAACTGGTGTGATATTAAACCTCCGTATAGGAGTAACTGGTGTGATA
>NW_013711344.1:0-416 GCF_000517525.1 Limulus polyphemus | reverse complement strand
CGGGGTTTGTTTCTATACTTTGCAATAAATATATGTATAAAACAGCAACGACAAATTCCAGCATGCTGGCTACGTTTTTATATATTCGAATAATGCCTGGTATTATTAGAGCACTCGACTTGAAATGTGCGAGTCGCAGGTTCGAATCCCTGTTACCGAACATGCTCGCCTTTTCAGCCGCGAGGGCGTTATAACGTGACGATCAATATTTATAATTGTTCTAATGTGACGGTAAAGAGTAACCCAAGAGTTGGTGGGGGACGATGTTGACTAGTTGCCTTCTCTCTAGTCAATGATTGCTAAATTATGGACAACTCGTGTAGATAGTCCTCGAGTAGATTTTCGCGAAATAAAAACAACAACAAACAAACTAATTGTTAGAATACCAAATCACAATTTGTATTTGCTACACAGTT
>NW_013711343.1:0-416 GCF_000517525.1 Limulus polyphemus | reverse complement strand
ATTTATACTTATTGCTTTACTGACATTTAGTGCCAAAGCAAACTATCACAGCTGGGAAGCTTTTTATAACTACGACATAGAGTAACTAGCAAGCTTGAGAAAACTACAACGTGCATGAAATATGCTCTTCCTGTTCCTTTTTTTTTCTTTTAATTTTCCTCGTCCGTCCCAATAAGGTTTCTGATTTTTATACTTTAGTTGATTTTATTACAATAAATGGAAAATATACTTAAAAAAAACAAAAGTATGGTACTTGTGTTATGGATCTTGTACTTTTTTTTGTTCTCAAAGTCTCAACAAAAGTTAATCCTATTTTTTTTGTAGGGATATTATTAGTACTTTATTTAGTTTTTATTTATTTTAAGTATGCAATTCAGAAGACAAGGTATTACCATGCAACAAAAAAACAGTGTTCT
>NW_013711342.1:0-416 GCF_000517525.1 Limulus polyphemus | reverse complement strand
CAGTTTAAAATGTAGAACTGCCAATAGATTGAGAATTCCAAGCTTTGTAAACGTACCTAATATTAACTGCGATCAGAACAAGCTATATATTTAAGACCAAAATTAAAAATGAACCTGGTGCTTACGAAGATAGCCACAGCCTCCCAGTTTATCACATTTATTAGTTCCCTTATTATGAAAGAAATTCCAGTTTCTTCAAGTAACTTGCAACAGTGTTAAAAAAGTACTAATAATGGAAACTGAATTGAACTTTTCTAGAATCTACGTTTTTTCTTGAAATAAAAGTTAATTTCCAGTGTTAAACTTAGAATTCTAAAGACCTTAAACTGGTTCCATATGTGATTAGACTATGATCTGCGACTCTATCTATATAATAATTAATTATTGGCTGTGATGCTATTTGTGCATAATCCAAA
>NW_013711341.1:0-416 GCF_000517525.1 Limulus polyphemus | reverse complement strand
TCTTCACCACAAGCTACGTGATCAAGCTAAAAACGATTCCTATAGTTGTTGTACATGAATATTTGCTGTTATATAAATTATAATACATTGAAAACAGCAGATAATAAAGAAAAATAAGTCATAATACCAGAAATTCACAAATTATATACATATTATTATGTGCTCAAACTGATAATATCATTGCACAATTGTGAAAGACACGTACGCCACACTGATAAATTTAGCATACAGTAACTTATGTTTGATTTGATCTTACTTAGCTTTGCCACATGAAGTGCATATGAATACTGCTACTTGACAATTTAATTTCACAGTATTCAGCTATCTCACAGCAAGTGTGAGTTTGCGACTTTTTAAAAATTAGATAAACATTTTTTGTAGATATTGTTGCGTCATCGAGATCACGTGACAATTCT
>NW_013711340.1:0-416 GCF_000517525.1 Limulus polyphemus | reverse complement strand
CTCTCGAAGTTGGCATTCCAGTTCCCTCACTGGTCACATACTTTATAAACTACATAATGAGACCTCGGTTATATACATCAGTAAATACCCTTATTAAACAAAACTCTCATGATATAGCTCATAACTCTACCACGACTACTTCCCGACCCTTATACTGAGTGCTTGTTTAACATCATAATTTGAGCTCTTGTCGATCAAAGATCTATTGGATGTTGTGTTAGACCATAAGATATTAGTGAAACAGCACCTGGATGCTGTGTTAGACCATAAGATATTAGTGAAACAGCACCTGGATGTTGTGTTAGACCATAAGATATTAGTGAAACAGCACTTGGATGTTGTTTTAGACCATAAGATATTAGTGAAACAACACCTGGATGTTGTGTTAGACCATAATATATTAGTGAAACAGCACC
>NW_013711339.1:0-416 GCF_000517525.1 Limulus polyphemus | reverse complement strand
TGATACATTATTAACATCCAAAGATCTTGAGGTGATCAACTATCCAAGTTAACCTAAGTATCCGAGGGTTGATTATGTTTAGATAAACAGGATTCTTTGTTTATGTAGACCTTTAAAATAAGTTCAACAATTCATACACACATGTACCACTCTTAATACACAAGTACAATGTAATTCAACATCCATATCTGTGCACGTGCACACAACTTAAAAATATATAAATGTAACGACAAGAAACCTACAGTGGCTAAGCTCCCATCCTGTTTGTTTATTTATTTACTTGTTGAGTTTCGCACAAATGTACTCGAGTGCTGTCTGAGCAAACCGTTCTAAATTCAAAAGTGATAGGCTAGAGGGAAGAAAGTTAAACACCACCCGCCGCCAACTCTTGAGATACTCTTTACCAACGAATTTTG
>NW_013711338.1:0-416 GCF_000517525.1 Limulus polyphemus | reverse complement strand
GTTTAATGGTTGCTGTATTATAGCATTAACATGTGTTTAGTGGCTGCTATATTATAACATTAATACGTGTTTAACGGTTACTATATCATAACATTAATACGTGTTTAATGGTTGCTGTATTATAGAATTAACATGTGTTTAGTGGTTGCTATATAATAACATTAATACGTGTTTAACGGTTACTATATCATAACATTAATACGTGTTTAATGGTTGCTGTATTATAGCATTAACATGTGTTTAGTGGTTGCTATATTATAACATTAATACGTGTTTAACGGTTGCTGTATTATAACATTAACGCGTTTTTAATGGTTGACGTATTCTAACATTAACACGTGTTTAATAATTGCTATATTATAACATTAACACGTATTTAATGGTTGCTGTATTATGATCTTAACACGTACTTAATG
>NW_013711337.1:0-416 GCF_000517525.1 Limulus polyphemus | reverse complement strand
CTGCTGAGAAAGCATACGTGTAGAAACACTGTCAAGTTAACCTTGCTAAGAAAGCATACGTGTAGAACCACTGTAAAGTTAACCTTGCTAGGAAAGCATAGTGTAGAACCACTGTCAAGTTAACCTTGCTAAGAAAGCATAGTGTAAAACCACTGTCAAGTTAACGTTGCTAAGAAAGCATAGTGTGGAACCACTGTCAAGTTAACCTTGCTAAGAAAGCATAGTGTAGAACCACTGTCAAGTTAACGTTGCTAAGAAAGCATAGTGTAGAACCACTGTCAAGTTAACGTTGCTAAGAAAGCATACGTGTAGAAACACTGTCAAGTTAACCTTGCTAAGAAAGCATACGTGTATAACCACTGTCAAGTTAACGTTGCTGAGAAAGCATACGTGTAGAAACACTGTCAAGTTAACCT
>NW_013711336.1:0-416 GCF_000517525.1 Limulus polyphemus | reverse complement strand
TTGTATAAAACTCTGATAGAGTTGTACAAAACATCTGATAGAGTTGTATAAAACATCTGATAGAGTTGTACAAAACATCTGATAGAGTTGTATAAAACATCTGATAGAGTTGTACAAAACATCTGATAGAGTTGTACAAAACATCTGATAGAGTTGTACAAAACATCTGATAGAGTTGTACAAAACATCTGATAGAGTTGTATAAAACATCTGATAGAGTTGTATATAACATCCGATAGAGTTGGTATATTAGAAACTATATTCATCAGCGAAGGAAAGGGGCAGAATCCAGTAGAAATGTCATTCGGTTTGATTTTTTATCTTTTTTCAAAACGAATTTATGACTTAGAAAATTACTTTTTTCTCACTGTTATTTGACCTAAAAATTCTTACGATACATTCCTGAAGAAAATTTC
>NW_013711335.1:0-416 GCF_000517525.1 Limulus polyphemus | reverse complement strand
TGCTATGTACGGGGATATTACAGAAATGTCTGCAACAATACCATGGCACTGGGATATTACAGAAATGTCTACAATACCATGGCACTGGGATATTACAGAAATGTCTACAATACCATGGTACAGGGATATTACAGAAATGTCTGCAACAATACCATGGCACTGGGATATTACTAAAATGTCTACAATACTATGGTACTGGGATATTATAGAAATGTCTGCAACAATACCATGGCACTGGGATATTACAGAAATGTCTACAATACTATGGTACTGGGATATTACAGTTATGGTTTTTACCCTGAGCAGCTAACGTTACGTACCCCATATGACTGGTTGGATTTAAGGGAATGTTTCCCAGTTACTCCAGGTGAGGTAGATATAAAATTGGTCTTGATGGCCCGGCATGGCCAGGTGGA
>NW_013711334.1:0-416 GCF_000517525.1 Limulus polyphemus | reverse complement strand
CTAAGATGTATTATTTCCGTTGTAGCGATAGGTGTTACATTCAACTTTAAATCTTAATGACTGTTTTCAAGTTGTCTTTCCGTAGTAATGCTGCAAGAAGAGTTTCTTTCAACTGTAAATGTTTGTTTATTTCCACACAACTGTTTATCTAAGAATCGTACTTACAAAAGACTGTACGTTTTAAAAAGTCAGAAAACACGTAAAATTGGATAGAAAAATATCAAATAAAACAACGTTAACGCGGCATCATCAGATACTTAGCACAACTAAACACGACGTTTAAATATACCCATTGGTGACATCACGAACACAACCTTGACCTTAGCACAAGCCTACTCTTTGTGTTTTGTTTGTTATATATTTATATTCCTTTACTATCTCCGCCACCGAAGGTGACAGAGGTTATGTATCCCCCC
>NW_013711333.1:0-416 GCF_000517525.1 Limulus polyphemus | reverse complement strand
TATTGCTCAAACTCAGATCAAATTAAAAGAATAGTTGTGGATAGTCTAGTTTATGTGACACTATTGCAATAGATGTTTTAAAGAAACTCTTCAAGACCCTTCATGCTTTGTTATGTAACTCATTTTGCTACAGGATTTTAAACTGGACATGGTATAAATACTTTTTAACATCTGAGCTACTCAAGTTACGTCCAATTGTGAAAACAGTTTATACTTATTACTTTGGTTGAACTTAATTATTACTTATCGTAAATGTAACCTTGTGTTTTCTATAATTATTGGATCTCCAATCCTATTTTATGAGACACAGAATATGAGTTTACTAAACAGTTTAGTTTCAACTACTAATAACCCTCCTGGAAACAGTAAAACACTGAAAAAGTAAAACCCGCGTTTTAATAAAAAGACACTAACAT
>NW_013711332.1:0-416 GCF_000517525.1 Limulus polyphemus | reverse complement strand
GCAGGTAGGGCTGGGGAAATTTGTCTATTGGCTCAGGTAGCTTCTTGACTTGTGTAGTCTGCATAAACATGTATTTGGAATTTGCTTCTTGTTGTGGGTGCTGTTTGGCAGGAGTGGTTTGAACTGCGGCGGTGGATGTTTCTTTGGTTGTCTCTGTTGGTTTGTTGGTGTGTTGTATGCTATGGAGGTTTAGCTGGAAAAACTAAAATGTTGAGGGCTACGACTTGGTTTTTTTTGGTGGAAAGTGGAAAAAGGATAGAAAAACCATGCATGAGAATATGTTCAGCTGTGGATGTGGAAGCTATTACAATCTTGACGTATCTGGTCGGTTGACTGGTGCTTGTGGCGTTTATGTAAAGAACTGCGTGAATGGAGTAGCTGGGTGTAGTTTGTAGAACAGTGTATTCCTTCAGAAG
>NW_013711331.1:0-416 GCF_000517525.1 Limulus polyphemus | reverse complement strand
TTTCAATTAAATAATTAGTTTACCTAATGTAAACTCTGCTGGTAGATAAGTTATAATAACTTAAATCATCCAACACTAATATAACACATTCAGTTATAATAAATTACCTCACTCGACACTATATAACACATTCAGTTATAATAAATTACCTCACTCGAATTAAATCACCCAACACTATATAACACATTCAGTTATAATAAATTACCTCCCTCGACACTATATAACACATCCAATAATAAAAAATTAAGTCACCCAACACTATATAACACATCCAATTATAATAAATTAAGTCACCCAACACTATATAACACATCCAATTATAATAAATAAGTCACCCAACACTATATAACACATCCAATTATAATACATTACCTCACTCGACACTATATAACACATCCAATTATAATACATTAAAT
>NW_013711330.1:0-416 GCF_000517525.1 Limulus polyphemus | reverse complement strand
GGGCAAATTAAATGTAACAAAAACGTTGTAGCTATGTGAAAATCGCTCGGATAAACAATAATCCAGACAGATATATATATACACTACAGAATTTAGGGGTAAAAATAAATTAAGCACAGAGCATCTCTGAACACAAAAATATTCTAAGATAAGAAGTAAGACATTATTTACAATATTGAATTAATATAAATTATTTCAAGATAAAGACTTCATTAGTTTGTACTATCATTTGAAAAAACAATAATTATCCTTAACTTCTACAAAATCACTATGGGATATGCAAAGTAAAAAAGAAAAAATCCTAAATCCACATACTAAGTTAACAATACAAAATAAACCTCATTATCTATATATATGATAAAAATTTAAAATTAAAACAATAAACAGAAATGTATATATATAGTAAATACTTTTCC
>NW_013711329.1:0-416 GCF_000517525.1 Limulus polyphemus | reverse complement strand
CTCCTGATGTATGTGACTTCCTCTATTCAATTATACCAAACTATCACTTCTTGTTAGGCAGTGATCAAGTGCAGACATTTTTTCAGTTGTGCTCTTTTCATGTTTTTCATTTAATTTTTTTTATTTTGTCCAAGTAGTAATTTACTTGATTTATTCGTTTACTGTAGTTAGTTTTCTGTAGTAGTTTGCTACAATAAGTTACCTTTGTTTATTGATTTTTTCTTCTCATTTTTGACTTCTTCACAGCTTAAGATGAATTCCAAAGTTTGTGTTTTACAACTTCTGTTATTTTTACCATTACTTTGAGTGCCATTACACATGCTTCAGGTCTGGGGGTCTTGACTGAGGATTTTTCAGTGATCATTTGTCAGAAGATTAATTGTTATATGAGTTGTCCTACTGAATCTACTAGGCCT
>NW_013711328.1:0-416 GCF_000517525.1 Limulus polyphemus | reverse complement strand
ATGTCTCTTCTCCGACATACTGAATAGAATGGAGTATGTCTCTTCTCCGACATACTGAATAGAATGGAGTATGTCTCTTCTCCGACATACTGAATAGAATGGAGTATGTCTCTTCTCCGACATACTGAATAGAATGGAGTATGTCTCTTCTCCGACATACTGAATAGAATGGAGTATGCCTCTTCTCCGACATACTGAATAGAATGGAGTATGTCTCTTCTCCGACATACTGAATGGAGTATGCCTCTTCTCCGAAATATTGAATGGAGCATACCTCTTCTCCGAAACATTGAACAGTAGTTGTTTTTCTCTGAGATGTTCAGTGAAGTTTGCCTTTTTCTGTGTGTGTGTGTGTAGTTCTCTTATTAACAATAACAAAACAGATGTTTACATGTATATATTCATAAATAGTGATG
>NW_013711327.1:0-416 GCF_000517525.1 Limulus polyphemus | reverse complement strand
AGGGACGGCTAGCGCAGATAGCTCTTGTGTAGCTTTGCGCGGAATTCCAAAAACAATAAAAATCTACCGTGACTACTAGTTTGAAGACAAAGTAAGAATCTTAATATGCTGGAAATATACTTGCTTTCTGGCAACTGTAAAAATGTGATCTTGTGTTGCTGCGAGGAACAGACATGATAAAAGCTACCCAAACTAAGCTGCAAACAGGAAGATCCGAGGCAGAATGGACATTAGGGAAAGCATAAAACAGACATGATAAAAGCTACCCAAACTAAGCTGCAAACAGGAAGATCCGAGGCAGAATGGACATTATAAAACACTTTGCTGCCAGAGTTGGTATCTTGTATTTCCACATCTGTCCATTTAGGACCAGCAAAAATGTATAAAGGGTTAAAGTCCTACCTCATCACTATTTT
>NW_013711326.1:0-416 GCF_000517525.1 Limulus polyphemus | reverse complement strand
ATAAATACCATGATACAGGGACATTCTTACGTTTTTGTACGTCATTTGATAAATACCATGATACAGGGGACTTTCTTATGTTTGTGCGTCATTTGATAAATACCATGCTACAGAGACATTATTATGTTTGTATGTCATTTGATAAATACCATGATACAGAGACATTCTTATGTTTGTACGTCATGAAATGAATACCATGATACAGGGACATTCTTATGTTTGTACGTCATGAAATGAATACGATGAAACAGGGACATTCTTACGTTTGTACGTCATTTGATAAATACCACGATAAAGGGGCATTATTATGTTTGCACACGTCATTTGATAAATACCCTGATACAGGGACATTCTTATGTCTCTACGCCATTTGATAAATACCATGATACAGAGACATTCTTATGTTTGTACGTTAT
>NW_013711325.1:0-416 GCF_000517525.1 Limulus polyphemus | reverse complement strand
AAGTATGCCCTCACAATTGCTCGGGGGGAGGAGGCAAAAAGGGGGGCCAGATGGCCTGACAAACTTAAGAATTGCCCACAAAGTTAATAAATGTAGGAGGGTCTATTTACTTTTTATGTGGGAGGGGGGTATCTTTTGTAGTTACGCCACTGAGTTAAACTACCTTAACTTTGAAACTGATGTTTTAAATATCAGTGTGTTTTATGTGTACATAAGTTACGAAAGGCTAACCATAATTTATAAGAACAAATTACATACACTAATGCAGTGATGTGTTGCCGCAGACATGAGATATGGTGTTGCAAATTTCCAATGATTTAGCAGTGCAATACCACCACGATTTCACCTATGGATGGAGGAATATGTTACAGCCGTTTCCGTTAAACGAAATAAAATAATTCAAAGCTCTAGATGAA
>NW_013711324.1:0-416 GCF_000517525.1 Limulus polyphemus | reverse complement strand
GTAAAATATACATATTATTGGTCACATCACATTGTTACAATATGTAAAATATATATATATATTATTGGCCACATCACATTGTTACAATATGTAAAATATACATATTATTTGTCACATCACATTGTTACAATATGTAAAATATATATATATTATTGGTCACATCACATTGTTACAATATGTAAAATATACATATTATTGGTCACATCACATTGTTACAATATGTAAAATATACATATTATTGGCCACATCACACTGTTACAATATGTAAAATATACATATTATTGGTCACATCACATTGTTACAATATGTAAAATATATATATTATTGGTCACATCTTATAGTTACAACATGTAAAATATATATATTATTGGCCACATCACATTGTTACAATATGTAATATATATATATTATTGGTC
>NW_013711323.1:0-416 GCF_000517525.1 Limulus polyphemus | reverse complement strand
ATTGTTAAAGCTGCCAATGGAAGATAAATATATCATTAAAAGGCCTTACGTTTCGAGTGCAAGTGGCTAAAATACTTTACACTAGGGATTCTATGGCGCTAATGTCAGTAGTACACGAAAATATTAAAATAAAAATTACAAGATTTGGATTAAGCCTAATTTGTGCTTCCCGTGTACATGTATACTACATTCCTCACTTGTAGATTCATCAGTGTTCTCTTCCCTTCAAATTGACAAAAATTCCTTTACATATTATTTAACCCCCCCCCCCAAATTGCTGTAGATATATATATCCAGACACTATAATAATGTAAACTACCATGAATATATTATTGTGGAATTGCTGTAGATATATATATCCAGACACTACCCTAATGTAAACTACCATGAATATATTATTGTGGAATTGCTGTAGA
>NW_013711322.1:0-416 GCF_000517525.1 Limulus polyphemus | reverse complement strand
CTGTTAAACTAACATTGTGCTGACTGTTGGTGTTTACCTACTTAATTATAGGCTGTTCAACTAACATTGTACTGACTGTTGGTGTTTACCTACTTAATTATAGACTGTTCAACTAACATTGTACTTACTGTTGGTGTTTACCTACTTAACTATTGGCTGTTCAACTAACATTGTACTGACTGTTGGTGTTTACCTACTTAATTATAGGCTGTTCATCTAACATTGTACTGACTGTTGGTGTTTACCTACTTAATTATAGGCTGTTCAACTAACATTGCACTGACTGTTGGTGTTTACTTACTTAATTATAGGCTGTTCAACTAACATTGTACTTACTGTTGGTGTTTACCTACTTAACTATTGGCTGTTCAACTAACATTGTACTGACTGTTGGTGTTTACTTACTTAATTATAGG
>NW_013711321.1:0-416 GCF_000517525.1 Limulus polyphemus | reverse complement strand
GTTTTAGTACAGTTTGTAAGCAAGTAAAATTATCGTAAATCTACCATTTGAAACTGGTTTGGTACAGTTTGTAAGCCAATAAAATTCTCATAAATCTACCACTTGAAACTCTTTTAGTAGATTTTGTAAGCAAGTAATATTATCATATATCTACCATTAGAAACTGTTTTAGTACAGTTTGTAAGCAAATAAAATTATCATAAATCAACCAATTGAAACTGTTTTAGTACAGTTTGTAAGCAAGTACAATTATCAAAAATCTACCACTTGAAAGTTTTTTAGTAGATTTTTAAGAAAAAAATTATCATAAATCTACCACTTGAAGCTGTTTCAGTAGAGCTGGAACAAAGTACAATTATCATAAATCTACCACTTGAAACTGTTTTAGTACAGTTTGTAAGCAAGTAAAATTATCA
>NW_013711320.1:0-416 GCF_000517525.1 Limulus polyphemus | reverse complement strand
ACTTTAGTTGGAATTGATATATATTCTACAAGTATGTAAAGATTTTTACCATTTTGAAGCCTGAATTTTGTTTTTCGCATTGTGGGTAAAGAGAATTGAATCCAATTCCCTAATCTTGTATTTAACCTTTTCAGATTTCTAATTTACTTGGGAGTTTATTTAACACTTCTTGGTCCGATTTATGTTTCCCATTTATCTGGTTCAGCTGGGAAATTAATTTCATTTAATATTTAGACTAGTTTATACTGTTCACCTGGCCTTGTTCTTTTGGGAATTTTGTATCTTGTTGAATGTCTTATAGCTTCAGATTGAGCATACCATCAGTGGATGTTAATGTAAAATCCTTGAAATGTATCCCTGAACAGTTTGAACTGCACTGTTTATTTCATTCCTTGAGAGCTATTTCCTTCTCCAGT
>NW_013711319.1:0-416 GCF_000517525.1 Limulus polyphemus | reverse complement strand
CATTGATAAGAATGGAGACTATTTCATTTAATAATTTTTTGTTTTGATATATAAGTTGTTCTGGTTTTTTCATCTTAAAAAAGCGACATTAATTTCTTGACGACATAATATATTGTTTATTAATATATTTATTGAATTGCTAATTTAAAAACTTAACAATAACAACATAAAATAACTTTTTAGGTTTTTATCTATAATTTATTGCTTTTCAATTTAGAGTTTGCTTATCTGTTCTTGGTATCCCTGTGGGTGCTAATTACTCTCCTATTGATTTCCTAAGTTATGTCTTTGTCTTTATTTTTTATTAAAGTGTGACCTTTTCAAAAACAACATCATAAATTCGGATTCATTTACTTTATCGTATAGAAATATTACTAATAATTATTTTACTATTATACAGATATAGCATAAAATCA
>NW_013711318.1:0-416 GCF_000517525.1 Limulus polyphemus | reverse complement strand
CTAGTGCTATGGAAGTATGTAAATTTTATGTAATACAGTAATCCAATTTTTTATGTAGCGTGTGTTTTTCTTATGGCAAAGCCACATCGCGATATCTTCTGGGTCCACCGAGAGGAATCGCACCCCTGATTTTAACTGTGTAAATCCCTAGACGTACCGCTGTCCCACCAGGGGACCTTTATTTAGTACGGTAATCCATCGACATTCAGTCTGTGAAACTTATCATAGGTAGAAGAAACACCGATATTCAATCTGTGAAACTTATCATAGGTAGAAGAAACACCGACATTCAATCTGTGAAACTTATCATAGGTATTAGAAACACCGACATTCAATCTGTGAAACTTATCATAGGTAGAAGAAACACCGACATTCAATCTGTGAAACTTATCATAGGTATTAGAAACACCGACATT
>NW_013711317.1:0-416 GCF_000517525.1 Limulus polyphemus | reverse complement strand
GGTAAAGTTTTAATAATCACATAGTTTACGAATATTGGTTTCGTGACACAAATATTAATAAACTATGTGATTGGTTGTCACTTTCCAATATTCAAAACTATAGTTTATGAATATTGGTGTCACTTTACTACTCACGCGTGAGTAGTAAAGTGACACCATGAATATTTAAACTATTTGATTGGTAAAGTTTTAATAATCACATAGTTTACGAATATTGGTTTCCGTGATTAGTAAAGTGACATCAATATTCATTAACTATGTGATTATTGTGTCACTTTAAATATTCATAAACTACGTGAATAGTAAAGTGACACCAATATTCATCAACTACGTGAGTAGTAAAGTGATACCAATGTTCATAAACTACGTGAATAGTAAAGTGACACCAATATTCATAAACTATGTCATTATTAAAG
>NW_013711316.1:0-417 GCF_000517525.1 Limulus polyphemus | reverse complement strand
GGTAGTTAATGTTAATGAGTTGAGAGTTTAATATTAACATAATGAAAATGGTAGTTAATGTTAATAATAATTATGTTAGAGTGACATTCTCAACAGATGGGATTTAATGTTAATAATAAATATGTTAGAGTGACATTCTCAACAAATGGGATTTAATATTATAAATAATTATGTTAGAGTGACATTCTCAACAGATGGGATTTAATGTTAATAATAAGTATGTTAGAGTGACATTCTCAACAGATGGGATTTAATATTATAAATAATTATGTTAGAGTGACATTCTCAACAAATGGTAGTTAATGTTAATAATCATTAAGTTAATATTAAACTCTCAACAGATGGTAGTTAATGTTAATGATCATTATGTTAATATTAAACTCTCAACAGATGGTAGTTAATGTTAATAATCATTAA
>NW_013711315.1:0-417 GCF_000517525.1 Limulus polyphemus | reverse complement strand
CAACATATTTGAACAAAAAAAAAGTAATAACACATCTGCACAAATGACTGAAGAATTAACATAACATAAAAAAATTACTATTTTTGACAAGCCAAGCTTACCAAGATACCATACTCAAGGAACAAAGTAAAACTGTTTTCAGCAACTTCTATGTTTAAATTTAAAATGTTCCGGTAGATTCAATATTCACTGATCAATGATAATAGAGAGCTAACATTAATTTAATCATAAATTACTTCAAATTCCACTTCAGTACTGAGTATTCTTCCTCTACTTTTTAATATTCTCTTGTGTTGCATTGATGGAAAAATTTTGGTTCTGCAATGACTTATGATTGTTCAAAATTAATTGAGTGGTTGGTTATGTGAACATGTAATGATAAAGTTGATTTTTTCTGAAGACTTTCGAAACGTCGTC
>NW_013711314.1:0-417 GCF_000517525.1 Limulus polyphemus | reverse complement strand
GTAATTCTCTGAAACTCTGATATATATATGGTAATAAAAATTCGTAGAAACCGTAATTCTCTGAAACTATATTTATATATGGTATAAAATACGTGAAACCGTAATTCTCTGAAACTCTATTTATATATGGTATAAAATACGTGAAACCGTAATTCTCTGAAACTCTATTTATATATGGTATAAAATAAGTGAAACGGTAATTCTCTGAAACTCTATTTATATATGATATAAAATAAGTAAAACCGTAATTCTCTGAAACTCTTTTTATATATGGTATAAAATTCGTGAAACCGTAATTCTCTGAAACTCTATTTATATATGGTATAAAATACGTGAAACCGTAATTCTCTGAAACTCTATTTATATATGGTATAAAATACGTGAAACCGTAATTCTCTGAAACTCTATTTATATATG
>NW_013711313.1:0-417 GCF_000517525.1 Limulus polyphemus | reverse complement strand
CCCCTTTGCTCCTCGTGTTAACAGGCCTAATTACACTTAATATGATTTTTGTTTTTAAAATTAAACATGTGGTTGGAAAATATAAGAAGGTATCACAAGTTTAGACAAACCAAGTGAAAACATAACATACAGAGACCAAGGGACCATTTGGTTTTTCAAAGCTGTCACTGCAATCCCACCCAAGGAAAAGTAAAATTTTAAACCCAAACCATTCCCCCGTTAACCTTCTGTAAAATGCACCACTTCCACTACTGCCAATGGTAACTCATTTCATAAACTAATCACCCCATTAGAAAAATAAAACTTTCTTAACTGGAGCTTAACCTGTCTTTTCAAATCTTAAACTTGTGTCTTCTCATCCTATTATCTTGAAGAATACAGTACAGCAAAATCAAAGACCTTTGTCCTGTTGATCCC
>NW_013711312.1:0-417 GCF_000517525.1 Limulus polyphemus | reverse complement strand
TAAAATTTTGTGTCATTTATAAAGCAAGATGTTCAACCCATGTGTTCTTTAATCTTTGCCATGTGAACATAAAGTTAATTGTTTTTAGACTTGAAGTACTAGAATATAGTTGACAAATATTCAAGGTAATCGTGTTTTTTAAATCAGGAACTGTATATAGATAAGTGAAAGGGGTAATCAGTGTTTTTAAATCAGGAACTGTATATAGATAAGTGAAAGGGTAATCAGTGTTTTTAAATCAGGAACTGTATATAAATAAGTGAAAGGGTAATCAGTGTTTTTTAAATCAGGAACTGTATATAAATAAGTGAAAGGGTAATCAGTGTTTTTTAAATCAGGAACTGTATATAAATAAGTGAAAGGGTAATCAGTGTTTTTTAAATCAGGAACTGTATATAAATAAGTGAATACATGAAT
>NW_013711311.1:0-417 GCF_000517525.1 Limulus polyphemus | reverse complement strand
ACACAGCTCCTTTTTTAAAATAAATCCGGTTAAAAAATTAAATATTAATAGATCATTGTACAGAAATCTATTTAAATTCCCATTTATGGGGTTTTACTAAAGTTCATTATGTGCAAAATCATAGGCATACGGGGGATTTTTCAGAAGGGGGGTATACAATGTTTGACAGAATGAGGTTATATTTTCTGCTTCTAATTTTGCCCGAATGAAAACTAAAAATTGTCCGAATGGCCGTATGTATTGCAAGCTAGGGTGTTCTCCCCCAGTCTTCCCGCCACATACGTCTGTGTGTAAAATAGTTGAGATTAATCTTAATAACACCAGAACGGTGTTGGAAGTTCTGTGCTTTCCTTCAAACTACTTCCATTTTCGACGATCGTATACAGTTTGATTACTATTATTAGACGCTGATTGAGG
>NW_013711310.1:0-417 GCF_000517525.1 Limulus polyphemus | reverse complement strand
GCTGCTAGCTAGTTCACTGTGATTGTTGTGACACCGACCACTGGTGCAGGTTAGTTATACAGTTGTATTGTAAAGCTGCTAGCTAGTTTACTGTGATTGTTGTGACACCGACTACTGGTGCAGGTTAGTTATATAGTTGTAACAGTAAACTAGCTAGCAGCTTTACAATGTCACAACAATCCCGACCACTGGTGCAGGTTAGTTATATAGTTGTATTGTAAAGCTGCTAGCTAGTTTACTGTGATTGTTGTAACATCGACTACTGGTGCAGGTTAGTTATACAGTTGTATTGTAAAGCTGCTAGCTAGTTTACTATGATTATTGTGACATCGACCACTGGTGCAGGTTAGTTATATAGTTGTATTGTAAAGCTGCTAGCTAGTTTACTATGATTATTGTGACATCGACCACTGGTGC
>NW_013711309.1:0-417 GCF_000517525.1 Limulus polyphemus | reverse complement strand
ACGTCAGTTAGTACTCGTATTACCTTGTTTATAGTCTTCCTAAGTATCACATGTTAGATAGTACCTGTGTTACGTTGTCTATAGTCTTCGTAATTCTCACACGTTAGATAGTACCTGTATTACCTTGTCTATAGTCTTCCTAAATTTCACACGTCATATAGTACCTGTATCACTTTGTCTATAGTGGTCCTAAATCTCACGTTTCAGATAGTACCTGCATTACCTTGTCTATAGTCTTCGTAAATCTCACACGTTAGATAGTACCTCTGTTACCTAGTCTATAGTGTTCCTAAATATCATATGTCAGATAGTACCTGCATTATTTTCTCTATAGTCTTCCTAAATCTCACATGTAAGATAGTACTTGTATTACCTTGTCTATAGTCTTTCTAAATTTCACACGTCAGATATTATCTT
>NW_013711308.1:0-417 GCF_000517525.1 Limulus polyphemus | reverse complement strand
CAATATGATAAATGTGCACTAAATCGTTACTTAAGTCATAAAAAACACAATCGGCTCTCCAATAACAATTTGAATGTCTCATTGAAGTAATGTTTATATCTTTGAAATTGAAACGTTTGGTGTCATAAATATTAAGTTTTAAGTGTTTTTCTGGACAGATAATTATATGTTATATGATATATGAATTAGAGAAGTAAAAACTATAAAATTAATGAATATGGGATATTAATGAGTGTTTTGTACATAAAGCAACAGATAATTGTAAAAGTTTATAATGTATATTATTAGCTGTGTATAATATTTGTCTCTTTCAATGATGGATTTACCTACAAATTAAGATAGTATGCTTGAGAAAAGGTATTACATGACATATGCAGAGCCGCATTAACCGTGGCGCAGTGGCCCTTACTAACGGTC
>NW_013711307.1:0-417 GCF_000517525.1 Limulus polyphemus | reverse complement strand
AATAATGAGGTTATTTGGATTCTAATCAAGTCAGTAATGAGGTTACTTGGATTCTAATCGAAGTCAGTAATGAAGTTGCTTGAATCCTAATCGAAGTCAGTAATGAGGTTATTTGGATTCTAATCGAAGTCAGTAATGAGGTTACTTGGATTCTAATTGAAGTCAGTAATGAGGTTGCTTGGATCCTAATCGAAGTCAGAAATTAGGTTGCTTGGATTCTAATCGAAGTCAGTAATGAGATTGCTTGGATCCTAATCGAAGTCAGTAATGAGGTTGTTTGAATTCTTATCAAAGTCAGTAATGAGATTGCTTGGATCCTAATCGAAGTCAGAAATGAGGTTGCTTGGATTCTAATCAAAGTCAGTAATGAGATTGCTTGGATCCTAATCGAAGTCAATAATGAGGTTGCTTGGATCC
>NW_013711306.1:0-417 GCF_000517525.1 Limulus polyphemus | reverse complement strand
GAGACTGTGAATGCTATAAACAACATATCTGGATACTAAGGTAGCAATGAGACTGTGAATGCTATAAACGAACATATCTGGATACTAAAGTAGCAATGAGACTGTGAATGCTATAAACGAACGTATTTGCTCAGAAGTTCTTGGTTTGAGTTTTTCTTTTAACGCATCGCTACACAACGCAACGCGCTTTGTCCACCACAGGGAATCGAACCCTGGATTTTAGCGTTTAAAGTCCGTAAAATTACAGCTGACCCATTAGGGCACCAGAAGTTCTAGAAAATACATTTTTGACTTTCTGTAGTTATTTTGCTTAAAAAAGAAGAGTTTATGAGAGTAAAATGATTACAAATATTTTATATTTAGGAGTGGTGGGCACAGCAGTAAATAGCCCATTTGCTCCCCAGTGACACAGCGGTA
>NW_013711305.1:0-417 GCF_000517525.1 Limulus polyphemus | reverse complement strand
GAAATCTGACATATGGTATTTGGCCTCATTTCTGGCGAATGTTCTGAGAAGTTGGTTACTTGGGATGTTTCACGGGAAATTACAAGATGGACTATACATTCTCGGAAGAGTTCATATCCGGCGAGAATTGGAAGAATGGTAACACCCTGACCTTCACGTGATTATTTAGTGACTCAGACTGAATAAATAATAGCGTCATCTTGCATGAAGACATTGTCTTGTCTGGTCATTGGCGTAGGCAGGTAGAAGACCTTGCTCGAGAATAGTGATGACAGTCCTATCACATAGAACAGTGATATATCGATCCGCAATGACAGTCCTATCACATACAATAGTGATGTATAGATCCACAATGACAGTCCTATCACACACAATAGTGATGTAAAGATCGATAGTGATGACAGTCCTATCACATAC
>NW_013711304.1:0-417 GCF_000517525.1 Limulus polyphemus | reverse complement strand
TATTACTATGCATACATATATATAGTATATTACATACACATATATATAGTATATTACATACACATATATATATAGTATATTACATACATACATATATAGTATATTACATACATACATATATATATATATAGTACATTACATACATACATATATAGTATATTACATACATATATATAGTATATTACATACACATACATATATAGTATATTACATACATACATATATATAGTATATTACATACACATACATATATAGTATATTACATACATATATAGTATATTACATACATATATATAGTACATTACATACATACATATATAGTACATTACATACATATATATAGTATATTACATACATACATATATATAGTATATTACATACATACATATATATATATATAGTACATTACATACATAC
>NW_013711303.1:0-417 GCF_000517525.1 Limulus polyphemus | reverse complement strand
GTACTTAATGAAAAATTTTCGTCCAGTTATATACAGCTTTTTATAAGGAATCCGAAGAATTATTCCTTGAATAAAACAAACATTTGGTCCAGATAAGATAAATATTTGGTTTGAATAAAACAAACATTTGGTCCAGATAAGATAAATATTTGGTTTGAATAAAACAAACATTTAGTACAGGTAAAACAAACATTTGGTCCAGATAAGACAAACATTTAGTACAGGTAAAACAAACATTTGGTCCAGATAAGACAAACATTTGGTTTGAATAAAACAAACTTTTGGTTCAGATAAGATAAATATTTGGTTTGAATAAAACAAACATTTGGCCCAGATAAAACAAACATTTAGTACAGATAAAACAAACATTTGGTCCAGATAAGACAAACATTTGGTTTGAATAAAACAAACATTGGG
>NW_013711302.1:0-417 GCF_000517525.1 Limulus polyphemus | reverse complement strand
AAAATAGAGATATCTTTAGTTAAGGTTAGATTAGGTAAAATACATAATAATATAATAAAAACGTTTCAGGAGGAATGCACACGAGCAGCTCATGGGTAACGTAACATGCACATTTTCCAAGTGACTTATAATGGCACAAATAGTAGTTAGAAATGGTTCAAAGGGCAATAAAACAATAAAAATTTAATTATAAAGAGATGTATACTGTTATGAGTTTAAAGCTTCCTATGATAAACTAATGTAGTTTCATGTTACAATATGAAGTCATTCTAGAAAGAAAAATAGGGTAATTTAAGACTTATTTTTATTTTTTTTGTGGTTATGAGGTTGGTCAAATGGATCAACCTTGTATAAAGTTAGGGGTAGAGAAAATAACAGATCAAATATAAATTTTACTGAAAACAAATAATTGAAATA
>NW_013711301.1:0-417 GCF_000517525.1 Limulus polyphemus | reverse complement strand
TATATATATATATATATACAACCATTATTATGTTTAGGTATTGTTATACAACCATTACTACGTTTAGGTATTGTTTCTAAACAATAAAAAAGTAGTCCATGGAGAGCTTGGAATAAACTAATTATCAACATATTAAGTTTAAAACCGGTTAACATCCGCAATGTTAAGGAACAACAAAAGTGAAGAATTTATAGTGGGATTAAAATACAATAATCAAATAAATTATTAATACACCCCGTTATTACTTAGAATATGACATATATATATATATATATATATATATAGTTTTTAACGAAATTATTCTTTACTTGCTATTAAACTAAGAAGTGGGCTACTTGTAATATTCCAACTACGGGTATCGAAAACCGGTTTTTGTCGTTTTAAACCTTCGAATTTACCTCTAAGCCACTATAGGCC
>NW_013711300.1:0-417 GCF_000517525.1 Limulus polyphemus | reverse complement strand
CTATATAGCAAGTACCCATTAAAGTTTCATGTCCTTTCTCACTGAACTGAAATGATTACTCTTGTTTTCTATTCCCCTGACAACTATTATCTATGACAATATCATTTATAAGAAATAACTTATGGTTTATGTGTGGCCGCCATTATTTTTAGGCTTGTCTTTTAACAAATATCAACTCAATTTATCGTCAGGGTTGTCCCTGAACAAACCTTCTTCAATATTACACAATTATTTCTTTCAAATTTTTTAAACTCGTATATTGTAAGCATTTTTTTATTTTAAGATGTTATGCTTTCTTTTCTATAAGTATGTATAGAAAGAAGTTAATGAAGCCGGAAATTCTAACAAAATATATATAACGATGAATATTCGAGCCCTTGGAGTAACAAGCGTGCAAAAAATTATCGGGGCGTACCT
>NW_013711299.1:0-417 GCF_000517525.1 Limulus polyphemus | reverse complement strand
GGTATAATGTTGTAAATTTCATCCGGAGAAAACTAGGAAATCAATAATTCTACCGAATCGGCTATATAGTTGCCATAGTAACAGATATCTTTTCTTCCCTATGAGTTTGATCAAGCGCGACACTCTGTGGATGGTCAAAGCCATGATTCGTTATTTTTCAAATATATTCCCAATAGATCAATCGTTTAACGTTTGAAACAAGAAATACATTTTTTGGTATGTCTTGAAAAATGTTTCGATCCCAGTTAACTCAGGTAGATAAACCTTTTACCTAATATAACAATGTAACTCAGGTATATAAACCTTTTTACCTAATCCAACAATGTAACTCAGGTAGATAAACCTTTTTACCTAATCCAACAATGTAACTCAGGTAGATAAACCTTTTTACTTAATCCAACAATGTAACTCAGATAG
>NW_013711298.1:0-417 GCF_000517525.1 Limulus polyphemus | reverse complement strand
GCCCAATATATCACTCTGTAACATAATCATGTATGAAATTCACCCAATATATCACTTTGTAACATAATCATGTATGAAATTCACCCAATGTATCACTTTGTAACATAATCATGTATGAAATTCACCCAATGTATCACTTTGTAACATAATCAAGTATGAAATTCACCCAATGTATCACTTTGTAACACACTTTACATACTCATAATGTTCACTGGATAAGAGAGTAGAATCGTGATGATTAACATTCGAGTTGTAGTAGTTCCACTACTTATATAAAATACAATTATATATATATACTCTGATTTTTCATTTTCTGTGTATAAAGTAGTGATGTCAAGAACACATAACATTACCCATTTACGGTATTTGAGAGTGAAGAACAAGTAGATAATATTTTGAATTATCTGAATAAACAAG
>NW_013711297.1:0-417 GCF_000517525.1 Limulus polyphemus | reverse complement strand
GTTTTCAATCTAAGGATACATACCCACTGTGGTGTTTTCGGTCGATTTTTTCGTAACTTTTTGGTTGTCTTTCACAATTTGTTGTGCGAAGTGAAGGGATTTACACATTTTGATCATATATTAAAAAAACACGACCTTTACACTCCAGATTAGAGAACGTTTATTCAATCGACGTTTCACCTTTGCGAATATTGAAATATCAAACAGTTTTACGTAATAGCCCTGAAGAAGCCGCAAAGGCGAAATGTCGGTTAAAATAAACGTTCTCTAATCTGGAAGGTAAAGGTCGTGTTTTCAAACTTTATCATCAACATACTACCAATTGCCAAGAGAATCAACGTGTATTTGTCGTGCGTATGGATACCAAGTGCTCTGTAACAAGTAGTAGCTGAACATCGTGTGAATCATATCAACGTG
>NW_013711296.1:0-417 GCF_000517525.1 Limulus polyphemus | reverse complement strand
TTTGTAACGTCAGTGTACAGTTTACTTATAAAACATAACACATCTAGCACGATAGTTTGTAACGTCAGTATACAGTTTACTTAAACAAAGAAAATTTACTAAGTTTGTTTTCAATGGCAACATGTACTATTCTTATTAAAAACAAAGAACATTTAGCACGCTAATGTGTAACGTCAGTATAAACTTTGCTCATTAAAAATGTTTAACTCTTGAGTAATTTTCATTAATACAGTTTTAACTTTGTGATTTATAAATCATTAAATTGTCATGTTCATTATAATCTCTATATGATCGATGTAAGTAATGGTGTATTACAACCATAAGGTGCAACATTCTCCTAGTAACACAACCATAAGGTACAACATGCTCCTAGTAACACAACCATAAGGTGCAAAATGCTCCTAGTAACACAACCAT
>NW_013711295.1:0-417 GCF_000517525.1 Limulus polyphemus | reverse complement strand
GGATTCGTCAGTTCTTCTGTGTGATGAGTAAAGATGATACTACACAGAAGAACTGACGAATCATCCAGCTACTCTTATTGTTCCCGGAGAGTATTAAATAACCACAGTATCATCTTTACTCATTACACAGAAGAACTGACGAATCATCCAGCTACTCTTATTGTTCCCGGAGAGTATTAAATAACCACAAATGAGTAAAGATGATACTGTGGTTATTTAATAGTCTCCGGGAACAATAAGACTAGCTGGCTGACTCGTCAGTTCTTCTGTGTGATGAGTAAAGATGATACTGTGGTTATTTAATACTCTCCGGAAACAATAAGAGTAGCTGGATGATTCGTCAGTTCTTCTGTGTAATGAGTAAAGATGATACTGTGGTTAATTAATACTCTCCGGGAACAATAAGAGTAGCTGGAT
>NW_013711294.1:0-417 GCF_000517525.1 Limulus polyphemus | reverse complement strand
CTGACGTTGTACTTACCTTATACTATGATTGTTTGGTCCATGTGTCTGACGTTGTTCTTACCTTATACTATGATTGTTTGGTCCATGTGTCTGACGTTGTTCTTACCTTATACTATGACTGTTTGATCCACGTGTCTGAAGTTGTTCTTAACTTATATTATGATTGTTTGGTCCATGTGTCTGACACTGTTCTTACCTTATACTATGATTGTTTGGTCCATGTGTCTGATGCTGTTCTTACCTTATACTATGATTGTTTGGTCCATGTGTCCGAAGTTGTTCTTACCTTATACTATGATTGTTTGGTCCATGTGTCTGACGTTGTTCTTACCCTATACTATGACTGTTTGATCCATGTGTCTGACGTTGTTCTTACCTTATACTATGATTGTTTGGTCCATGTGTCTGACGTTGTTC
>NW_013711293.1:0-417 GCF_000517525.1 Limulus polyphemus | reverse complement strand
TAATGATAACTCTTTATTTCCAACAATCAGTTAGAAATAATAGTAACTCTTTATTTCCAACAATCAGTTAGAAATAATGATAACTCTTTATTTCCAACAATCAGTTAGAAATAATAGTAACTCTTTATTTCCAACAACCAATTAGAAAGAATAATAACTCTTTATTTCCAACAATCAGTTAGAAATAATAGTAACTCTTTATTTCCAACAACCAATTAGAAAGGATAATAACTCTTTATTTCCAACAATCAGTTAGAAAAAATAATAACTCTTTATTTCGAACAATCAGTTAGAAATAATAGTAACTCTTTATTTCCAACAACCAATTAGAAAGAATAATAACTCTTTATTTCCAACAATCAGTTAGAAATAATAGTAACTCTTTATTTCCAGCAATCAGTTAGAAAGAATAATAAC
>NW_013711292.1:0-417 GCF_000517525.1 Limulus polyphemus | reverse complement strand
CCGTCACTCTGTGGCTACTCTATTTGAATAATGCATTATTCAAGTAGAGTAGCCACAGATTTGACGGTAAAATTAGATTATTCAAATAGAGTAGCCACAGATTTGACGGTACAATTGCATTATTCAAATAGAGTAGCCACAGATTTGACGGTAAAATTACATTATTCAAATAGAGTAGCCACAGATTTGACGGTAAAATTATAATTTTACCGTCAAATCTGTGGCTACTCTATTGAATAATATAATTTTACCGTCAAATCTGTGGCTACTCTATTTGAATAATGTAATTTTACCGTCACTCGTGTGGCTACTCTATTGAATAATATAATTTTACCGTCAAATCTGTGGCTACTCTATTTGAATAATATAATTTTACCGTCACTCGTGTGGCTACTCTATTTGAATAATTTAATTTTA
>NW_013711291.1:0-417 GCF_000517525.1 Limulus polyphemus | reverse complement strand
ACCCACTTTTCACCCTAAAGAACTTTTCATGAATAAAACTAACCGAAGTGGTCAGATACAAAGCATTTTTTTTTTGACATGCTTGTCATTATTGCGTGTCTCTGATAAACTAATAATAATAAAACTGGAAACTGCTAAACCTAATTTTGATTTTTCTTGAGGATTACAAATATTTGTACTTCTTCTCTAGATAAAACTTGTTAACATACAAAATAAAACTGACAGTCTTTTGTCTTTGCTTATGTTTGTCGCTAACTTATGGGCCAGGTAGTTTGAAAAGACTCGAATATCTGAAGTTGATGGTACTGAAATTAAACTGACTGCATATTGCTAACAAAATTTAAATTGTTTTCTTTCATACAGTTTCTTTATCTCGGGGATGTTTTTCTTCATTACATGGTTTGTGTGCTTCTAAAC
>NW_013711290.1:0-417 GCF_000517525.1 Limulus polyphemus | reverse complement strand
ACCAAAGTTTACTATAACTTTGTTTAAACAATCTATCGTTAACCAAGGTTTACTATAACTTTGTTTAAACAACCCACCGTTAACTACGTTTTACCATAACTTTGTTTAAACAATCTACTGTTAACCAAGGTTTATTATAACCTTGTTTAAACAATCTACTGTTAACCAAGGTTAGGATATTAAAGTTAACCACAGCATAAGCGTAATGATTCAACATATATCTAATGTTAATTAAACTGTTGACTCACTAAACTATTGTTAAGTATACCAATGACTCATTAAACTATCGTTAAGTATACCCTTGACTCATTAAACTATCGTTAAATATACCTTTGGCCCATTAAACTAATGTTAACCATACCCTTGACCCAATAAACTAATGTACACATTTGACTCATTAAACTAATGTTAAGTATA
>NW_013711289.1:0-417 GCF_000517525.1 Limulus polyphemus | reverse complement strand
GGTATTTGACAATTAGAAGTATGTTATCACATCGGACGAAACATATCTCCACATAAAGCTAAACGTGCAGTATCTGGTATTTGACAATTAGAAGTATGTTATCACAACGGACGAAACATATCTCCACATAAGTGACTGCAAACGTCTGAGTAATGTATTGTCTTGTTGGTGATATATTTTAAATAAAATACAGAGCTTATCGCGAACGTTTTTCAAAGGGATTTAGGATGTTTAATATTATGACCATGTAGTGCGTTACATATCCAGAAAGTCGAAAACAATGTCAAGGTTAATTCAGTATATTAGCAGGCTAACTTGTTCTATATCTTCTAGATGCAGGTTCAGACAAAGAAAAACAAGCAGACACGAGTGAAAAAAATGGAATAAAATATTTATTTATAATTTTGGAATTTATAA
>NW_013711288.1:0-417 GCF_000517525.1 Limulus polyphemus | reverse complement strand
CAATTCATATAGGTAAGTAAATACAATGACAGATTCCTGCACATTCATATAGGTAAGTAAATACAATGATAGATTCCTGCACATTCATATAGGTAAATAAATACAATGACAGATTCTGCACATTCATATAGGTAAATGAATACAATGTTAGATTCCTGCACATTCATATAGGTAAGTAAATACAATGTTAGATTCCTGCACATTCATATAGGTAAGTAAATACAATGACAGATTCCTGCACACTCATATAGGTAAATAAATACAATGATAGATTCCTGCACATTCATATAGGTAAGTAAATACAATGTTAGATTCCTGCACATTCATATAGGTAAGTAAATACAATGATAGATTCTTGCACATTCATATAGGTAAATAAATACAATGACAGATTCCTGCACATTCATATAGGTAAAT
>NW_013711287.1:0-417 GCF_000517525.1 Limulus polyphemus | reverse complement strand
CGTTTGCCAAATATTTGGTTTTGGTAAACAGCTATTTAACCCTTAGATAATAGTTTTTTGTTGTTTTTTTAAGTACTAGTTTTTGCTTTGTGTTTCTATTTGGTTACAACATATTTTCAGTCTTGAACTTACATTTAGTTCTAGAAGATTAAAACCCTTTCTTACTTCATTCAGAAGCAGTTTTAGGGAGGTTCTTGTATTTGTGGTTTATATAAAAGTGATTGGATTAATTATATTTGAAATTGGTATTTGAGTGGTTGTTTATACCCTGTACAACCAAGAAACTTGCATAACACTTACTGAAACTTGATCTCAAGCTTTTAAAGCTATTTGCCAGAGACTAATTATCATTGACAATATAATAATAATAAACACACACACACACACACACACACACACACACACACACACACACAC
>NW_013711286.1:0-417 GCF_000517525.1 Limulus polyphemus | reverse complement strand
TGTTTAATAAACATTTCCATTTGTATAAGTTGATTTATCTAAGCTGCATAATATGTATTCAACTCTTTAGCTGCTTTCTGTGGTAGCCGAGAGGTTTGATTAGTTAATTAAAATGTACCTTGGAAATAATTATCACAATAATCTCTTAGCTCAGTTGTTACATGTGCTTAAAAAAGGGATCGAATCCCTTGAGGTAAAGTTGTTATAACACCACATCATTTAACAAACTTTGAGTAGTTTTCACAGTCGATTTACCCTATAAAGAAAAATGTATAAATTAGTGTGTCTTGCAGATAACTCCTGAAGACAACGTCGAAACGTTGCACATGTAAAATGCATTTTTAAAATGGAAGACGTTGACGGCTTCAATAAAGTTTTTAAAATTGCGTAAATATGAAACGTTGGTTTAAATTAGTT
>NW_013711285.1:0-417 GCF_000517525.1 Limulus polyphemus | reverse complement strand
ATTCACTGCAGGTATGGGCATTTCTAATTCACTGCAGGTATGGGCATTTCTAATTCGCTTTATGTATGAGCATTTCTATTCCCCTGCAGGTATGGGTATTTCTAATTCGCTTCAGATATGGACATTTCTAATCCACTGCAGGTATGAGCATTTCTAATTCACTTTAGGTATGGGCATTTCTAATTCGCTTTAGGTATGAGCATTTCTAATTCACTTTAGGTATGGGCATTTCTAATTCGCTTTAGGTATGGGTATTTCTAATCCACTGTAGGTATGGACATTTCTAATTCGCTCTAGGTATGGACATTTCTAATTCGCTCTAGGTATGGACATTTCTAATTCGCTCTAGGTATGGGCATTTCTAATTCGCTCTAGGTATGGGCATTTCTAATTCGCTCTAGGTATGGACATTTCTAA
>NW_013711284.1:0-417 GCF_000517525.1 Limulus polyphemus | reverse complement strand
TTGAACAATGGCCAGAAATTATGAATAACAAATACATTGAACAATGGCCAGAAGTTATGAATGACAAATACACTGAACAATGGCTAGATGTTATATATAACAAACACTCTAAACAGTGGTCAGCAGTTATTAATAAAAAAATAACTGAATTACGCTCAGACGTTGGGAATAACAAATACATTAAACAATGACCAGAAGTTATGAAAAAGAAATAAACTGATCAATGACCAGAAGTTATGAAAAAGAAATAAACTGATCAATGACCAGAAGTTAACAATAAGAAATAAACCGAACTTACGGATAAGAAATACACTAAACAATGGACACACACACTGTTGTCCAACTTTTCTAGTTCGAAACCACACGTACAATAAGACTCTATCAAACACAGGTGTATTAAGCATGCAGTAAAGCCAG
>NW_013711283.1:0-417 GCF_000517525.1 Limulus polyphemus | reverse complement strand
GTTTAGTTTTATTTGTTTTATTACCTGGTGTATATCACAGTTTCCAACAGATATGTTTAGTTTTATTACTTGGTGTATATCATCACAGTTTCCAACAGATATGTTTAGTTTTATTACCTGGTGTATATCACTGTTTCCAACAGATATGTTTAGTTTTATTACTTGGTGTATATCATCACAGTTTCCAACAGTTATGTTTAGTTTTATTACTTGGTGTATATCATCACAGTTTCCAACAGATATGTTTAGTTTTATTACCTGGTGTATATCACAGTTTCCAACAGATATGTTTAGTTTTATTACTTGGTGTATATCATCACAGTTTCCAACAGATATGTTTAGTTTTATTACCTGGTGTATATCATCACAGTTTCTAACAGATATGTTTATTTTTATTACCAGGTGTATATCATCAGA
>NW_013711282.1:0-417 GCF_000517525.1 Limulus polyphemus | reverse complement strand
TTCAGATCATAAACACTGGATAGGAGAGACCTAGATTCATTCAGATCATAAAACATCAGATGGGAGAGACCTAGACTCATTCAGATCATAAAACATCGGATGGGAGAGACCTAGACTCATCCACATCATAAAACATTGGATGGGAGAGACCTAGACTCGTTCATATAATTAAACATCGGATAGGAGAGACCTAGACTTATTCAGATCATAAAACATTGGATGGGAGAGACCTAGACTCATTCAGATCATAAAACATCGGATGGGAGAGACCTAGAATCATCCACATCATAAAACATCGGATGGGAGAGACCTAGACTCATTCAGATCATAAACACTGGATAGGAGAGACCTAGATTCATTCAGATCATAAAACATCGGATGGGAGAGACCTAGATTCATTCAGATCATCCAGATCAT
>NW_013711281.1:0-417 GCF_000517525.1 Limulus polyphemus | reverse complement strand
CTGCTGTTGTCTCTCTTCTTGTTTATTTTCTTTTTCCTCCAACAACTTCTGTAATCTCTTTTCTTGTTTATATTCTCGTTCTTTTCTTTTTCTTCCAACAACTGCTGTAATCTCTTTTCTTGTTTATATTCTCGTTCTTTTCTTTTTCTTCCAACAACTGCTGTAATTTCTCTTCTAATTTCTTTGATAATACAGCTTAAAACACTGCTTCCTTCTTGGATTATGAAGTCCTTTGAACAGTCCTATTTCACAATTCAAACTGTACACTAATTTGTCCATTCTACCAAGTTTTTTTTGGAGGTTTTCTCTTCAAAGGATGGTATGATCTCCTAAATTACCTCCTTATAATCACTGGGGAGGGGGGTTTCTTCCTAAGTAGGTAGTCGAGTTACTAAGGAGACTATTTTCTAATCAACA
>NW_013711280.1:0-417 GCF_000517525.1 Limulus polyphemus | reverse complement strand
CTTTTTTAACTTTTAATCAGAAGGTTTCATTTAAGGTACATCATAAGTTTTAAATCCATTTTATATTCATTTGTATATTATTTTTGGTTATTTTAGTTACCCAATCAAGCAATAACTTAACCCAATAAGTTTGCCTTGTTAGCAAACAAAACTTGATACTTGTTCCATCAAATGCCAAATTACCTAATTAAACCTATCTCATCTTGTTCTATGAAAAACATTACTTATCATACTGCAACATCATAATTCAGATGGAGTATAAAATGATAAAACAAGCTTTTTGCAGCTTTAGAAGGGGTCAGGACTGTAATTGTAGTGGAAGTTACTCAGAAACATCCTTTCTTCTAGCAACATTATCAAGCTAAGCTTTTACCACTTTGTTCCAGTCTATGCAGTTCTTTTCTGAACTGGAAGCCA
>NW_013711279.1:0-417 GCF_000517525.1 Limulus polyphemus | reverse complement strand
TTCCTATCTCTAGGATATAGATACCAATTAGTACTAATACATCCTATCTCTAGGATATAGATACCAAAGAATACATCCTATCTCTAGGATATAGATACCAATAATACATCCTATCTCCAGGATATAGATACCAATAATACATCCTATCTCTAGGATATAGATACCAATAATACATCCTATCTCTAGGATATAGATACCAATAATACATCCTATCTCCAGGATATAGATACCAATAATACATCCTATCTCTAGTATATAGATACCAATAATACATCCTATCTCTAGGATATAGATACCAATAATACATCCTATCTCTAGGATATAGATACCAATAATACATCCTATCTCTAGGATATAGATACCAATAATACTAATACATCCTATATCTAGGATATAGATACCAATAATACTAATACA
>NW_013711278.1:0-417 GCF_000517525.1 Limulus polyphemus | reverse complement strand
TCACCACCACATGTGTATATGAAGGATGTTATGTTGCTCCCATAACTTCACCACATTGTTAAATCTCCGAATATTACCGATACTCTCCTAGTTGACAAAGAAAATATTAACACTGGAAAAAAACTTTGGACACGAGGTTTTATTATTGTGTTTTAAGGAAACATTAGAAAACTAGCCTTCAGCTGTTTTGCTAAACCTGTATGAGTTGTTGTAATCTTTACGCATGCGCTATTGTCTGCGTTTGTAAAGTTATACGAGTCGAATGACAGAAGGCTCTTGAGAAGGGCGACTGACGGTCGCCGGAATGTAGTTTTCTACAGTCATGGATTAGAACCAGTATTTTATTGTCACAGATGTGATCGATATACCACTCCTCTGTCTTTACAACTCTTACTGGGTGTTTAATTCTACACTTTT
>NW_013711277.1:0-417 GCF_000517525.1 Limulus polyphemus | reverse complement strand
ACGTTGAATATTATTTATGATTTTAATCCTGTAAAATGTCTTGTTCGAATATTCGATTCGCCGAAGAGAGTGATCTACAGATGACTGGTGATGGTGGAAGTCTTTAGTGGCAAATATATTATTATTTAAGGTCGTTCTAAGGGTGTTCGATCGTTTTTTTTTTTGTTTTGTTATATACGTGGCAGGTATTTAGTTTTAAGAAGAAAGTTCGCCAGAATACTAAGGGACTAGCGAACATTTCCCAACTGGGGCGCTGGGGGGTTATTCTTATCTCCCTTCGCCCCGCTCGTGAAGTCTACATTAAGGGCTATCTGTGCTCTGCCCACCACGGGTATCGAAACATTGGGTGCAGTTTTTATTTGTGTGTAATGGTCCAGATTTAAACTATAACACTCTAAAATAACATTGTCTGCTTAC
>NW_013711276.1:0-417 GCF_000517525.1 Limulus polyphemus | reverse complement strand
ATAACAACTATAAGTTTTTTTCCAAAACATAATTAAGAAATAATTAAAATTTTAAAACAGTTTATGGAAAATATGACTGGTTTGTTTTGAATTTATTGCAGTTCCTCGAGGGTTATCTGCTCTAGCCGTCCCTAATCTACCACTGAAAAACTATAAGGCCTAAATGTGATTGAAAATGATATAAGAATAAGGAAAAAGTTAAAATGAACTCACATTTGTTAAATGTTAACGGTGTCCTGGAGCTATGTTTCAAGGTTCCTTTACAGTTTGTTAAATGTTAACGGTGTCCTGGAGCTATATTTCAAGGTTCCTTTACAGTTTGTTAAATGTTAACGGTGTCCTTGAGCTATATTTCAAGGTTCTTTACAGTTTGTTAAATGCTAACGGTGTCCTGGAGCTATGTTTCAAGGTTCATTT
>NW_013711275.1:0-417 GCF_000517525.1 Limulus polyphemus | reverse complement strand
ACATCTCTACCCACATGCTTTAGATACTCTACATATTGTACAATTTGAGTCTATGTATGAATATTAACAACATTTACCAATACATTTAAGATATCTTTACTTATACAAGCTGGTTTTCAAGATACCAGAGTGAAAGTGTTTTCAATCAATTTTTAATGTTATTTTCAATCTATGCATGTGAAATGTACAAATTAATATCATAATGTTGATTTATTATTTGAATAATATCTAAAGATTATTTTTTGTGAAACCACAAAATTCTAATTTTTATTGTAAATCAATTCAGATCACATTTGTATGGGAGACAAAGGACATTGGTAGGTAAAACATTAATGATGTTAAAAAATCAACTTTAATAAACAGTACTGAAGATTCCTATAATATATATATATATATATATATATATATATATATATA
>NW_013711274.1:0-417 GCF_000517525.1 Limulus polyphemus | reverse complement strand
CTATATATATATATATATATATATATATAGACACACACTGACAAATATATATATATACATTCCTGTATGCGTTTCAGCTCAACATTTACAACCTGTTTCGTGTCGTAAATAGCACTCTTCAGGTAGGCTTATTTACATAACATTAAATCCTGTGCATGTTATCAATCCCTATTCCTGTTTGGTATGATGAGGGTATATAGTGGAGAGAAAGGGAGTTTTGGTGACATGTAGTAACGGTGAGGATATATAGTGGTGAGAAATGGAGTTTTGGTGACATGTAATAACGGTGAGGGTATATAGCGGAGAGAAAGGGAGTTGTGGTGACATGTAATAACGGTGAGAGTATATAGCGGAGAGAAAGGGAGTTGTGGTGACATGTAATAACGGTGAGAGTATATAGCGGAGAGAAAGGGAGTT
>NW_013711273.1:0-417 GCF_000517525.1 Limulus polyphemus | reverse complement strand
CGTCAGATATAATTTATCTGTTTAATCAATTCTCCTTCCAGCTGATCAGGTTGGCAGGATACGTCAACTAAGGAGTGTCTCATCAATCAGCCCTTCATCAGGCTGATTGGGGGGTAGCAATATTTACTGGCTAAGGTGTGTGTTATTAACCAGTTCTCCATCCATCTGACCAGTATAACAGATTTCGTCGGCTAAGTGATGTCTTACTGATCAGTCCTCCGTCCGGTTGATCAAGTTCGTAGGATATGCCAGCTAAGCAGTTTCTGTCTGATTAGGGTAACAGGGTTTGCTGGTTAAGAGATGTTTTATCTACATAGCTCATTTTCAACTGTTCTTCTTTACGTTATAGACAAAGGTTTTCTAAACACAATCTTGAATTTGTTTGATATTAACATTGAGATTTACAGTAGTTAACTC
>NW_013711272.1:0-417 GCF_000517525.1 Limulus polyphemus | reverse complement strand
TTTTTGTTTCTTCAGTTATATTGTAAACAAAGAATAGTATTAAAAATAAGATTATTCAAACGAAATACGAACTTCTTAAAGGCCATAACGTCTTCTTATAAAATAAGCTTCACGTTTTGGATGTTTTTACTTTGGGTTAGCAAATTAATTTTTTTTAACTTTTCACGTCTCATAATATTTTTCGTTAATGCTATAATGTCTCAGTTTCAGTTTTCCGCCAAAATAAGCACTATCCGATATTTTTCTATTCATTTTGCGTCAGAAAAGCTCTTTATTCCATTTTCCAAAAATATTCATATTTTCACAGAAACGTCAAGGCTATAGCCCATGATTTTGCCGAAATTTAAAAAAAAATTGTTTTTCGTCATATTTGAATACAAAGGAGCCCTTGATAGAAGACTTTTAAAATGGATATCC
>NW_013711271.1:0-417 GCF_000517525.1 Limulus polyphemus | reverse complement strand
AATGATTCATACTCGTGAGAGATTGAGTAGCACATTCAGTTGTGTGGTTACAAAAGTCTTCCCTTAGTGAAGTATTCAATGATTCATACTCGTAAGAGATTGAGTAGCATATTCAGTTGTATGGTTACAAAAGTCTTCCCTTATTGAAGTATTCAATGATTCATACTCGTGAGAGATTGAGTAGCACATTCAGTTGTATGGTTACAAAAGTCTTCCCTTAGTGAAGTATTTAATGATTCATACTCGGGAGAGATTGAGTAAGATATTCAGTTGTATGGTTACAAAAGTTTTCCCTTAGTGAAGTAGTCAATGATTCATACTCGTGAGAGATTGAGTAGCGTATTCAGTTGTATGGTTACAAATGTCTTCCCTTATTGAAGTATTCAATGATTCATACTCGTGGGAGTTGAGTAGCAC
>NW_013711270.1:0-417 GCF_000517525.1 Limulus polyphemus | reverse complement strand
TTCTACACAATGTTGTCAAATATTCTTCTAGTTATTTATACGGGGTATAAATTGTGATGTTTTTTACATTTTTTAACATAAAAGCAATATAGCGTTAAACGATAATTGTAAAACGAGTGTTTTACTGTAAAGCTACGCGTTAATGAATATCATAACTCTTAGTTGGCCTAAGTGATAATTCCCTTGTATGAAATGATTAAAAACACGAAACTAATATAAAAATGAGTTACAATTTAACCAAATATTATTAATTTACTTCCTTAAAATGCTAAATTTATATTATTCAATAGTAATTATATTCTCTTCGTATTTTAACGCATATCCCAATGGCTTGTAGTTATAACAATAGCAAAATACACACACACACACACAAACACTAAACAATTATCTGCGTTAAAAATTCCTAGACGAGAACTG
>NW_013711269.1:0-417 GCF_000517525.1 Limulus polyphemus | reverse complement strand
TATATTGGATAGTTGAAACTAAATGTAACGTACAATTTAACAGTATTAGCTTTGTCTTTTTTTAAATCGATGTGGTAAAAAATCTGTGTGTATGTTGGTTCTTCCATCATTACGAAGGAGAGTATTGTGTTATTTTTCGCCCAGTTGAATGTTTACCGGTTGTTGCACATTACTTCTCCCCTTTAATGGGAAAACAGTCTCTTTTTTACTCTCGCCCACAGAGGAGGGAGAAGAGAGGGTATTGCAATCGGATCCGTGTGTGTATGTTTGTGGTTACACGCACGTATCTTAATACCAATAGACCAATGTATACGAAAATTTTACATTAGACGGGAAGTCGGTATAAGACGGCCCTCACCAAATTTGGTCTGGATCCGGTTTCTGGATCACTTTGAAGCATTACATATAATGGGGAGA
>NW_013711268.1:0-417 GCF_000517525.1 Limulus polyphemus | reverse complement strand
AACCACCTGGCCATGCCGGGCCGGCAAAAACAGATGTAGCCATGTATTAACATTTTCAGATATTGGGACTAGTACACAGAATTTAAAACTTTTCTGATGGATCACCTTTGTTTATGAATCTTGAACTATGACCGGAATCGGGTTAAAAAGCGACTGATGTTGTCATTTAACATGTAATTCATGTTACAGGTACGTCTGGAATTAGGTTACTAATCAACTGACGTGGTGAAGCTAAGAGTTTCAGATTCAATTGTCTTTATAAGAACGATGTCCTGTGCAATTTCTTCCCACGCCATCTGCCGTGTTATTTCTAATTATCATGATTACGCAAACATATCACTTGTAATAAGCTGCTCTACAAACTTTCACCAGATCCTCTACTGTACATGGATCACAAAGACAGTAAAGTATGTGACC
>NW_013711267.1:0-417 GCF_000517525.1 Limulus polyphemus | reverse complement strand
CTATATAGATCATATACTAAATATGTATACAGCAACATATCTATATGGATCATATAATAAAAATATACACCGCAGCTTAGCTACATAGATCATATATTATAAATGTATACAACAACATATCTACATAGATCATATAATAAAATTGCATACAACAACCTAGCTATATAGATAATATAATAAAAATATACACAGCAGCTTAGCTACGTAGATCATATAGTATATATGTATACAACAACCTATCTACATAGATCATATATTATGTATGTATACAACAACCTATCTACAAAGATCATATATTATATATGTATACAACAACATATCTACATAGCTCATATATTATATATGTATACAACAACCTATCTACATAGATCATATATTATATATGTATGCAACAACATATCTACATAGATCATATAT
>NW_013711266.1:0-417 GCF_000517525.1 Limulus polyphemus | reverse complement strand
TTCTACAGGTTCACCATGAATTTTGTACAGGTTTACTGGCATTTTGAATTTCTACAGGTTCACCATGAATATTGTACAGGTTCACTGGCATTTTGAATTTCTACAGGTTCACCATGAATTTTGTACAGGTTCACTGGCATTTTGAATTTCTACAGGTTCACCATGAATATTGTACAGGTTCACTGACATCTTGAATATCTACAAGTTCATCATGAATATTGTACAGGTTCACTGGCATCTTGAATATCTACAAGTTCCCCATAGAATTTCTACAGATTCACTGGCATCTTGAATATCTACAAATTTACCATAGAATTTTTACAGGTTCACTGGCATCTTGAATATCTACAAGTTCACCATGAATTTTGTACAGGTTCACTGGCATCTTGAATATCTACAAATTCACCATAGAATTTC
>NW_013711265.1:0-417 GCF_000517525.1 Limulus polyphemus | reverse complement strand
ATTGTACGATGTGTTAACCAGTGAATATACCAGATTGGTTTAGCATTGTACGATGTGTTAAACAGTGAACACACTAGACTGATTTAGTGCTGCACGATGTGTTAACCAATGAACATACCAGACTGATTTAGTGTTGTACAGTGAGTTAATTAGTGAACATACCAGACTGATTTAGTGCTGCACGATGTGTTAACCAGTGAACATACCAGACTGATTTAGTGTTGTATGATATCGTAACTAGTGAACATACTAGACTGATTTAGTGTTGTACTGTGTGTTAAACAGTGAATATACTAGACTAATTTAGTGCTGCACGATGTGTTAACCAATGAACATACCAGACTGATTTAGTGTTGTACAGTGAGTTAATTAGTGAACATACCAGACTGATTTAGTACTGTACGACGTGCTAACCAG
>NW_013711264.1:0-417 GCF_000517525.1 Limulus polyphemus | reverse complement strand
GACCAGAGCTTCACACGGATAACCCGTAGATAATAGACCAGAGCTTCACACGGATAACCCGTAGATACTACACCAGAGTTTCACAGGGATAACCCGTAGGTAATAGACCAGAGCTTTGTAGCATCTACGGGTTATCCGTGTGAAGCTCTGGTCTATTATCTACGAGTTATCCCTGTGAAGCTCTGGTCTATTATCTACGGGTTATCTGTGTGAATCTCTGGTGTAGCATCTACGGGTTATCCGTGTGAAGCTCTGGTCTATTATCTACGAGTTATCCGTGTGCCAGAGCTGCACACGGATAACCCGTAGATAATAGACCAGAGCTTCACACAGATAACCTGTATATACTAGACCAGAGCTTCACACGGATAACCCGTAGATACTACACCAGAGCTTCACACGGATAACCCGTAGACT
>NW_013711263.1:0-417 GCF_000517525.1 Limulus polyphemus | reverse complement strand
AACGTATATAAATAATAGTCCTATATACAGTTTTATAAGAACAACGTCTTTAAAATAATGGTCCTCAATATAGTTTTATAGGAATAACGTCTTTAAAATAATAGTCCTGAATACAGATTTATAGGGACAACGTCTTTAAAATAATGGTCCTCAATACAGTTTTATAGGAATAACGTCTTTAAAATAATAATCCTGAACACAGTTTTATAGGAACAACGTATATAAAATAATAGTCCTATATACAGTTTTATAAGAACAACGTCTTTAAAATAATAGTCCTGAATACAGTTTTATAGGAATAACGTCTTTAAAATAATAGTCCTGAATACAGTTTTATAGGAATAACGTCTTTAAAATAATAGTCCTATATACAGTTTTATAGCAATAACGTCTTTAAAATAATAATCCTGAATACAG
>NW_013711262.1:0-417 GCF_000517525.1 Limulus polyphemus | reverse complement strand
TAATAACAGATTCGTTACACTACCTAACCGTCATACCCATTCAAATAAATGTACGTCTATCTATTTAACCGTCAAACCCATTCAAATAAATGTACGTCTATCTATTTAACCGTCAAACCCATTCAAATAAATGTACGTCTATATATTTAACCGTCATACCCATTGAAATAAATGTACGTCTGTCTATTTAACCGTCAAACCCATTCAAATAAATGTACGTCTATCTATTTAAACGTCAAACCCATTCAAATAAATGTACGTCTATATATTTAACCGTCAAACCCATTGAAATAAATGTAGGTCTATCTATTTAACCGTCAAACCCATTCAAATAAATGTACGTCTATTTGTTTAATCGTCAGATCAGTTTATACATCGGTACGTCTATATATCTTACTGTCAAACCCATTCACATAA
>NW_013711261.1:0-417 GCF_000517525.1 Limulus polyphemus | reverse complement strand
CCTGATTTAGGCACTGAGGGGCCCAGGGCCAAATACATTTTGTGGCTCCTGAGGGTTCCGCATACTATTTGCAACCACTTCTAACATGGCCTATAATTCTTTCCATTTTTATTTAATGCTTTTTTTAAAATATAAAATACAAATAATATCAGTTTTCAAGAAACAAATTTCAAAAACGTAATTTTTTTATATTTTAAGATGGAAAATGTGGCCCCTAAGAAATAAGGGGTCTATGTTCAAATCAGGACCTAGAACCCAGAACTACTACAAACCTTAGCCGATATTTTCTTAATTAAAAAGCATTTTACAGATAATTGTTGAAGCTAATTTAGCGTTATATAGGTTAAATGATTTGTAACTATACAGACGTTCTATTTGTGTACATTATTTGCTTTTTGTTGAAATTGAGCCTGTAAT
>NW_013711260.1:0-417 GCF_000517525.1 Limulus polyphemus | reverse complement strand
CCAAGAGTACTAAAAGAGTACCACTTTACATCTATATACCTATCCAACAGTTTTTGTTGTTGTTGTTTCCTTCCTCCAATCGGACAGCGGACAGTTTGCAGGCTTATAACACTAAAAACCGGATGTTGTTACCCATTGTGGACACAGCACAGAGAGTCCATTGTGTAGCTTTGTGCTTAACTATAAACAAACAGTTTTTTGTTTTGTTTTTATTAATTCAAACTAATAATACACACTACATCATGGACAAACCATTCCAAAACTTCAAAATTGAAAAACTACTTTAAAATAACAGCTTTAAATCTAGATTTCCAAAGTATAAAATTATAATTCCTAAACATTCAAGTTTGTATTTCACAACTTTAATTTTAAATGGTGTTGAACAAGATTGGCTAGTCTAAACATTACAAAAAAAGA
>NW_013711259.1:0-417 GCF_000517525.1 Limulus polyphemus | reverse complement strand
AGTTGTTGAGGATTACATTTTTTGAAGGATGATACAAGAAGATGAGGAAGTTACTACTTCCAACAAATCTTTTTGTAGAAATTGTACAACTGTAAGGTTTTTCCCTAGTATGCATTCTTTGATTATTTGTTAAGCTACTACTACTTACAAACTGGTTTTGTGAATTAATTAGTTGTTGAGGATTACATTTTTGAAGGATGATACAAGAAGATGAGGAAGTTACTACTTCCAACAAATCCTTTTCTAGAAATTGTACAACTGTAAGGTTTTTCCCTAGTATGCATTCTTTGATTATTTGTTAAACTACTACTTACAAAAATCTTTCCACATACTGCAGAACTGTAAGCTTTCTCACCAGTGTGTGTTTTTAAGTTATTGCATGATTCATATTGTTTTATACAAAATCCACAACTGTCC
>NW_013711258.1:0-417 GCF_000517525.1 Limulus polyphemus | reverse complement strand
ACAGTCATATATTGTGTTCAGGTATCTTGAGACTTGGCCAAACTGGAATACGGTTCTAAATACAGTCATATATTGTGTTCAGGTATCTTGAGACTTGGCCAAACTGGAATACGGTTCTAAAGACAGTCCGAACCGTATTCCAGTTTGGCCAAGTCTCAAGATACCTGAACACAATATATTTAAGAATTTGACGAATAAACACTCCAAAACGTTCAGTTAACTCGTCGTGTTCTCTCCTTACTTATCTAAAACTTGAGAATATTATGTCATTTTCCGATATAAGTAGAGATAGATAAAACACCTGGTGGTGGTTTGTGACGATTCCCCCCTCCCCCCACACAAGAATGTGGCAAGTGAACCAAGTTTTGGTACAGACGCTAGCAGAATCCTTGTTACGTGAATTTGCCCGTCACGGTA
>NW_013711257.1:0-417 GCF_000517525.1 Limulus polyphemus | reverse complement strand
GATACATCATGATAACAGCCACCCCTTAACCATCTGATATATCATGATAACAACCACCCCTTAACGATCTTATATAACATGATAACAACCACCCCTTAACGATCTTATATAACATGATAACAACCAACCCTTAACGATCTTGTATAACATGATAACAACCACCCCTTAACGATCTTATATAACATGATAACAACCACCCCTTAACGATCTTGTATAACATGATAACCACCCCTTAACGATCTTATATAACATGATAACAACCACCCCTTAACGATCTTATATAACATGATAACAACCACCCCTTAACGATCTTATATAACATGATAACAACCACCCCTTAACGATCTTACATAACATGATAACAACCACCCCTTAACGATCTTACATAACATGATAACAACCACCCCTTAACCATCT
>NW_013711256.1:0-417 GCF_000517525.1 Limulus polyphemus | reverse complement strand
GATAATGTCTATTCTATTTGAAATGATATTGCAGTAACAATAGCATCCCGGTTGAGAGATTAGCACTGTAATATCCTTTGCTAGCCGAGCTAACGTTTCATGAACGATACAACCGTTCAATTCTGTGAGAAGACAAAGGTCACGAAGTGGTGCTGTTGACTGGAAAAAGAAAGTCGGAACAACAGAATTTAATGGGAAGAGTAGAAGACTTTTGAACAAACTACAGATCTGAGAATATTTTTGTTACTCAAAATGTTTTCGTGTTGAATTATATTTTGTTGAACAGAAATTTTTTCCATGACAAGACATCGGATAAGATTAGCTAGGTTTAATAAATGTGGTAGAAGACAGCATAATTTTCCAGTGACTTAAATTCATATTTATTAAATGTTATTGTTAAGTTCATTAATTCAAAAA
>NW_013711255.1:0-417 GCF_000517525.1 Limulus polyphemus | reverse complement strand
ACACCAGTAAACCCGAAATCTTATATAATTAGCTCCATCTGTATTTCCCAGGTTTGACTAACGCATGTAAAGTCGAAGCTCGTGATGACTATAAAAACATCACATGAAATGATATTACCTGGTATAAATGAGCCTGCATTGGATTTAAATGTTTATTACTCGAGATACTACCGATATATATATATTTTTAGTATTTAATGACAGAGAAATTAATTCGCCACCTTTCCTTCTTCAACGAGTGAAGATGGTGTCAGTTAGGTGATGTACTTTTTTTTTCCGCTAATAATCGTATATGAGACACACACGGTTGTATAAATAATATTTATAAAGTTGTACGTTTAGTAAAAACAAAATATATTTAAATTACCAGTGACTCGTACATATATAATATTGAAATGTAACTGATAGCTGTATAAC
>NW_013711254.1:0-417 GCF_000517525.1 Limulus polyphemus | reverse complement strand
TGGGTTACTAATCCTTGCTATTGTTTCTCTCTAACAAATCTTGCAACTACACTCAACAGCTTTGAAGCTCGTTTTCTTGTATTTGTGAATATAACGCCTAGGAAAATTTGTTGTAAAAAATTGGACATAATGAAAACTTTATTTAGTGCAACAGACAAACAAAACCTTTCTTCTCTTAACAATGTTAGGCTGAGGTGCTTTAAAGTGTAACAATGAGCTTCCTTGCTGCCTTAAGGCTTACGACGTCTAATCTAATGATTAATTAGGGACAAAAGATTGTCCATTAAAGAATGCCACCCAGATATGCATATATTACTATAATTCAATAGGACTCCAGAACGAACGTGAACTATGTATAGTGCGGAACTGTCAGGTTCAGACGTGTTTTTATGTTTTCTTTCTATGATGTAAGAAAAA
>NW_013711253.1:0-417 GCF_000517525.1 Limulus polyphemus | reverse complement strand
CCATGCCGGGCCGATAAAGAAGGATCTGAGGTTCGAACCATGGTGCTGCTAAATATGCAAGTGCTGGTCAACCAATCACATTATTCGGTATCAAGAGCCTTGTAGATGTTGACGATTGGTTTCCTTCTTTCTGGTCAGTAGTTCAAAATTAAGCACGCGCAACTGCTGGCCTGGTCGTACAGCCCACGTGTCGGGTGAGATGTCATTCAAGATGATAAATCCAGTTCCGATATTTAAAGAAATATATATCCGTGTAATTATAATCTTCGTGAAATTAAAGTTGTTATAGAAATGGATAATAAATAATAAAGGTTTCCTCGTATTATTATTGTTAGTTCGGTTTAAGATGATATCTTAATGTAGTCTTTTCAGAAACACTTTTATTGTTTTAAAACGTGTGCATATTTGAAAGTGAAT
>NW_013711252.1:0-417 GCF_000517525.1 Limulus polyphemus | reverse complement strand
CAACAGTTAAATTTATCTACTATTATACAACGTTAAGAACAACCAGTAAAACATAACAAGCAACTGTTATATTCCTCTAATAATATACAACGTGAAGAAGAACCATTAAAACATAAAAGAAAACAACAGTTAGTTTCATCTACTATTATACAACGTGAAGAACAACCAGTAAAATATAAAAAACGATGGTTAGGTACCTTTACTATTATACAACGTGAATAAGAACCACTAAAACATAAAAAACAACAGTCAGGTTCCTCTACTATTATTAAACATGAAAAAGAACCATTAAAACATAAAAAACAACAGTTAGGATCCTCTAATATCATACAACGTGAAGAAAAACCATTAAAACACAAAAAACAACAGTTAGGTTCCTCTACTAATATACAACGTGAAGAAGAACCATTAAAACAT
>NW_013711251.1:0-417 GCF_000517525.1 Limulus polyphemus | reverse complement strand
GTGTTATGCTGTATTTGATCACATTATTACGTGATTATAACACTATGTATGTAATGTGTTATACTGTGTTTGATCACATTATTACGTGATTATAACACTATGTATGTAATGTGTTATACTGTGTTTGATCACATTGTCATGTGATTATAACACTATGTATGTAACATCGTATACTGTGTTTTATCATATTATGTTTTGTGATTATAACACTATGTATGTAACATCGTATACTGTGTTTTATCATATTATGTTTTGTGATTATAACACTATGTATGTAACATCTTACAGTGTGTTTAATTATATTGTTATGTTTTGTGATTATAACACCATGTATGTAATATCTTACAGTGTGTTTGATGATATTGTTATGTTTTGTTATTAAAACACTATGTATGTAATGTGTTATACTATGTTTGA
>NW_013711250.1:0-417 GCF_000517525.1 Limulus polyphemus | reverse complement strand
TTACTAAGATAAAAAAATACTGTACGTGTAACAAGACTAGTAATGTTTATTACAAAGATAAAAAATTACTGTACGTATAACAAGACTAGTAATTGTTTATTACCAAGATAAAAATTACTGTACGTGTAACAAGACTAGTAATGTTTATTACAAAGATAAAAAAATACTGTACGTGTAACAAGACTAGTAATGTTTATTACAAAGATAAAAAATTACTGTACGTGTAACAAGACTAGTAATGTCTATTACCAGGATAAAAATTACTGTACGTGTAACAAGACTAGTAATGTTTATTACAAAGATAAAAATTACTGTACGTGTAACAAGACTTGTATTACTATACGTGTAACAAGACTAGTAATGTTTATTACCAAGGTAAAAATTACTGTACGTGTAACAAGACTAGTAATGTTTATT
>NW_013711249.1:0-417 GCF_000517525.1 Limulus polyphemus | reverse complement strand
TTTTATAACAAAATATCGAAGACTTACATTAAACTGTTCCTAGTTTTACAATAACATACTTAAATGTTTCTAATTCCACAACAGAATATATTTTTAATTGTTATCGTTTTAATAAATGGCTTCTATAAATAGTGTTCCGACCATTACTGTTTTTATAGTACCCCATTAGGCCTGATGAGATCTGGATCGAGTGAAAGACGTCGTCGGCAATGGATGTGGTGGACATAGTTTGGTTGAAATACTATTATAAACTCTCCTTATTGTTGAAGAAACACTAAGCGGCTGAATAAGTAATATGATGGTAAAATATAGTACACCTAATACTAGTGTCTTATTTATGACAAGTATAACTCTGAAATACAATAGTTTGACACAGAAATATTCTGCTTTCTCATTGAACTATTCCACTTTCCACAG
>NW_013711248.1:0-417 GCF_000517525.1 Limulus polyphemus | reverse complement strand
GTGTAGCTTTGTGCTTAATTACAATCAAACAAACAAGTTCCCGGGTTTACAGTGCTAAAATCCGAGATTCGACTCTCGCTGAGGACATATCTCAACTAGCCCATTTTGTAGTTTTGTGCTAAAAGAACAAAACGCCAACAACATTTATTACGCATTACTGTATATCAAGGGGCCACAATGCAACATTATTTTTTCATATTACGGATGTCCAGCAGAATCTGGGTAGAGGTTAGCTAAATTCGAACAGTTATAAATAGCTTAGCATTCAAACAAAAAATAAATGGTTTCCACTTCTCCTCGTATGCAAACAAGTTCCGAATTCCTCTTGTGGCCTCTAGTTTGTCTTTATCGTTATTCACCAGTTCCATGGCGAAGAGTATAACCATGTCATGCGAATAAAAATATGTACTACTTGTT
>NW_013711247.1:0-417 GCF_000517525.1 Limulus polyphemus | reverse complement strand
GTTTTCTTATTGATTTTATGAGTGCTACAGATTCTTGGGGATTAAAACACAAATTTTCCAAAGATCGGTTTTCTTATTGAACAAATTATCTAAAGTTACTTTTTCTTATTGATTTTATGAGTGCTAGAGATTCTTGGGGATTAAAACACAAATTTTCCAATGATCAGTTTTCTTATTGATTTTATGAGTGCTAGAGATTCTTATGGATTAAAACACAAATTCTCCAAAGTTCGGTTTTCTTATTGATTTTATGAGTGCTACAGATTCTTAGGGATTAAAACACAAATTTTCCAAAGATCGGTTTTCATATTGATTTTATGAGTGCTACAGATTCTTAGGGATTAAAACACAAATTCTCCAAAATTCGGTTTTCTTATTGATTTTATGAGTGCTACAGATTCTTGGGGATTAAAACAC
>NW_013711246.1:0-417 GCF_000517525.1 Limulus polyphemus | reverse complement strand
AATTGTATCACACGTACAGATATATATGTGGTATTTTGAGATATTTCTGATAATTCTGAAAGATTTCAATTGTATCACACGTACAGATATATATGTGGTATTTTGAGATATTTCTGATAATTCTGAAAGATTTCAATTGTATCACACGTACAGATATATATGTGGTATTCTGAGATATTTCTGATAATTCTGAAAGATTTAAATCATCTCACAACTACAGATATATGTGGTATTCTGAGATATTTCTGATAATTCTGAAAGATTTAAATCATCTCACAACTACAGATATATGTGGTATTCTGAGATATTTCTGATAATTCTGAAAGATTTTAATTTGACAAAAACTTGCAGCACCGAATTTAGATTAAATTTTCACTTTGAATAAAATAGTTTAAAAGCGAAAACAGAAAAACTTCC
>NW_013711245.1:0-417 GCF_000517525.1 Limulus polyphemus | reverse complement strand
AGTTTTAGTAAAGTACCTTTATCTATATATGATAATTTTTAGTAAAGTACCTTTATCTATATATATGATAATTTTAGTAAAGTACCTTTATCTATATATATGATAATTTTTAGTAAAGTACCTTTATCTATATATATGATAATTTTAGTAAAGTACCTTTATCTATATATGATAATTTTTTAGTGAAATACCTTTATCTATATATGATAATTTTTAGTAAAGTACCTTTATCTATATATGATAATTTTTTAGTAAAGTACCTTTATCTATATATGATAATTTTTTTAGTAAAGTACCTTTATCTATACATGATAATTTTTAGTAAAGTACCTTTATCTATACATGATAATTTTTAGTAAAGTACCTTTATCTATACATGATAATTTTTAGTAAAGTACCTTTATCTATACATGATAA
>NW_013711244.1:0-417 GCF_000517525.1 Limulus polyphemus | reverse complement strand
TACGTCATAAAGTAGACAGTCTTTATAAGTAGGTTTTTGTTGACATTACGTTATAAAGTAGACAGTCTTTATAAGTAGATTATTGTTGGTATTTCGTTATAAAGTAGACAGTCTTTATAAGTAGATTATTGTTGGTATTACGTTATAAAGTAGACAGTCTTTATAAGTAGATTATTGCTGGTATTACGTTATAAAGTAGACAGTCTTTATAAGTAGATTATTGCTGGTATTACGTTATAAAGTAGACAGTCTTTATAAGTAGATTATTGTTGGTATTTCGTTATAAAGTAGACAGTCTTTATAAGTAGATTAATGTTGGTATTACGTTATAAAGTAGACAGTCTTTATAAGTAGATTATTGTCGGTATTACGTCATAAAGTAGACAGTCTTTATAAGTAGGTTTTTGTTGACATTAC
>NW_013711243.1:0-417 GCF_000517525.1 Limulus polyphemus | reverse complement strand
CACTCCACATTTTGAGCTGTGGGTGAGCTATAAAAGTGACAATTGATTCTACTATTCGGTCAGGAATCGCCGTTTAGGCGGTCAGTGCTGTTAGAAGGTGACTTCTCTCTGGTCAACAATTTTAAATTAGGGGTAACTATGCCTATAATCTGGCCAATTAATCAAAGTGCTGTTAATATTGAAAGTAACTAGACTAATGCCGGACGTAGATGGTGTGAATGGGGCCTCAGTTATGTGCCGTGAAAAGGGGGAACTACTCAGGGTCCAGCAATAAGTTTCAAATACACTGGAAAAAATCATATCGAATTTTCAGATTTATATATACACCAATGCAAAGCTTTTCACTGAAAAATATATTAAAATTATCAGATGTTACGATTCACATATTCAAAGTATTCAATCAAAATTGATATTTTT
>NW_013711242.1:0-417 GCF_000517525.1 Limulus polyphemus | reverse complement strand
GAAACGCTTTTTCATTTCTTTGTATCAAAACTTCTTCCGTTCGTGCTAGAGCGTAAAGCTACTCGAGGGATATCTACACTAGCCGTCACTAATTTAGAAGTGATAGACTAGATGGAAAGCAGCTAGTCAACATCGCCAGTTCTTAGATTTCTCCACGAAAAGTAGACCTTATAACGCCACCACATCTGAAAGGGTGAGCATTTTGGGTGATGGACTGGCGATCCGCAGATTGCGAGTCTAGTCTCCTAACGATCAGGTCATGTCAGACCCATCTATTTCTAAAAAAAAAATCTTTTTAGGTCAGTCAGCGTTTAATGTCATTGACAGTTTTGGATTGTAAAAAAAACAAGGTACGAGGTTGGTTTTTATGTTGGTTGCGAAAATTGCTTAAATCAAGGGACCAATCTAAGAAAATAC
>NW_013711241.1:0-417 GCF_000517525.1 Limulus polyphemus | reverse complement strand
TAATCTAAAGCACTAAACTGTTGTAGCCGCTCGAGTAAATATTGAAATAGAAGAGAATTAGATCTTCATATAGATCAAAACGTATCTTTCCAATATGGGTAGGCTTAAAAACAAATAGCTGTTATATAAACATCTCTCGGTGATGAATCGTTCACATGTAAATAACATAACTACCAAACAGTTACTCGTAGTCTAACTTATCTAACATAAACAGAGAATAAAATGGTTATAAAATGTAAATATTACGGATTACTTTCCCTCTACTGTATGAAAATAAAGGATACTCGAGTCCAGCTACGCCTGGATAGCTTACAACGTAATTGGCTGTCATGCAAGGAATTAGTGCCCTATCAACATAATATCTATAACAGTACATACTATTCCCAGTACTATTGCGGTGATTGTACTCATGGCTCT
>NW_013711240.1:0-417 GCF_000517525.1 Limulus polyphemus | reverse complement strand
AGAGTGAAGAAAGCGTTACAATTAGATTGAACAAGGGTGAAGTAAGCGTTACAATTACATTCAACTAGAGTGAACAAAGCGGTACAATACATTTAACTCTTGTTACAACTTAGATTAAACCAAGTTTAAGGATTAAACTTACGTTTCATTTCAAGGATGTTTTTCTTAATGTTAACAAGCCACATGTAGTACAGAAATTAGCAGGTTCTTGCTGTTCAAAGAAATATGTTGAGTTTCCCCACTAGATGGCTATCCGATAGAATAGAATAGAAGAACATTTCCCAAGAGGAATCGAAGCCCTGATTTTAGCGTTGTAAATTCGTAGAGTTACTGCTGTCCCAGCGGAAGACCATTTCCCGAAGGAATGGGGTGCAAGGCATTGAGGGACGTACACAACTAAACAGTTTGTTCTTTTTT
>NW_013711239.1:0-417 GCF_000517525.1 Limulus polyphemus | reverse complement strand
AGGTAAGGCTATGCGCAGATAACCCTTGTATAGCTTTGTGCGAAATTCTGAAACAAACAAACAAATATAACGTGTTAGCTTTCCCTTCAGATAGGCAGAATTAAACCAAGTCCTTCATTTGTCGCTAGTGATGGTAAGAGCCGTACATTGGAGTTGTACTCACTAGCTGCTAGATAATGTTACATGTTTAGTAAGAAAATTTTGTTAATATTACATGTTTAGTAAGAAAATTTTGTTAATGTTACACGACCAATAGGAAACTTCTTAATAATATAAAACTATTAAAAAGTTTTAAATGTTACATAACTAGTCGGAAGATTATTTAATGTTACATAGCCAATAGGAAGATTATTTAATGTTACACAAGAAAAAGGAATATTTTTAAGGTTACACGACCAGTAGGAAGATTTTTTAATG
>NW_013711238.1:0-417 GCF_000517525.1 Limulus polyphemus | reverse complement strand
TCGAAAAAAGAGCAAAGTACTCGTTAAAAACAAGATGTGCAAAATGTATGAATTTTCACGGTAATAATAGGGTAGTAATAGGATGATAATAGGGCAGTAATAGGATGATAATAGGGTAGTAACAGGATGATAATAGGGTAGTAATAGGATGATAATAGGGTAGTAATAGGATCATAATAGGGTAGTAACAGGATGATAATAGGGTAGTTATAGGATGATAATAGGGTATTAATAGGATCATAATAGGGTAGTAACAGGATGATAATAGGGTAGTAATAGGATGATAATCGGGTAGTAACAGGATGATAATAGGGTAGTAATAGGATGATAATAGGGTAGTAATAGGATGATAACAGGATAGTAATAGGATGATAATAGGGTGATAATAGGATAGTAATAGGGTAGTAATAGGATGAT
>NW_013711237.1:0-417 GCF_000517525.1 Limulus polyphemus | reverse complement strand
TAAATTAAAACTTACTGATTAAACATTCATATCGATATATATATGGTAAATAAAATCCTCTTCTTAACAATTCACAACGATATATATATATATATTGTAAATAAGAAGTTCTGATTAACAATTCACAACGATATATAAATACGTTAAAAAAACGTCTATATATATATCGTTGTTAACTATAATTAGACGTTTTTTTTAACGTATTTATATATCGTTGTGAATTGTTAATCAGAACTTCTTATTTACAATATGGTGTATAAAACTTCTAATTAAAAATTCACAACGATATATATATATGGCATATAAAAACTTGTGATTAAAAAGTCCCCACGATATATATATGGTAAATAAAAACTTCTTATTAGAAATTCACAACGATATATATATATATGGTAAATAGAAACTTCTGATTAAAAA
>NW_013711236.1:0-418 GCF_000517525.1 Limulus polyphemus | reverse complement strand
CTTGGATGCAATAAACAACTACTTCAACAAGACCTGTTCCTTTTTGGGATTTATGACAAGGCCTGTTGTTATCACTTGATTGGATGCAATAAACAACTACTTCAACAAGACCTGTTCCTTTTTGGGATTTATGAACAAGGCCTGTTGTTATCATTTGCTTGGATGCAATAGCTGTCGATTTGCGGAATCTCAGCACTACGAGCAAACAATACCACATTTGTACAGATCTTGATTAAGTTCCTTCTCTTTGATCATCACGCCGATTGCTATTTGAAATGGAGTCGGGGCTTTGTTACAGATCGGCAGTTTTTCTTGACATGAGCTTATTCAGAAGAACCATCATGGTTTGACTTGCATATTCTTCGGTTCAATTAATATTTCTTCGACACTGATACATGTCGGCCCGGCATAGCCAGGT
>NW_013711235.1:0-418 GCF_000517525.1 Limulus polyphemus | reverse complement strand
CTTCCAGACCCTGCTATACAAGGTAAAGTAGGGTACAATACAACTACCCCATGAAACAGTAGATATCTTCCAGACCCTGCTATACAAGGTAAAGTAGGGTACAATACAACTACCCCATGAAACAGTAGATATCTTCCAGACCCTGCTACACAAGGTAAAGTAGGGTACAATACAACTACCCCATGAAACAGTAGACATCTTCCAGACCCTGCTATACAAGGTAAAGTAGGGTACAATACAACTACTCCCATGAAACAGTAGACATCTTCCAGACCCTGGTATACAAGGTAAAGTAGGATACAACACAACTACCCCATGAAACACTAGATAACTTACAGACCATGCTATACAAGGTAAAGTAGGGTACAATACAACTAACCCATGAAACAGTAGATATCTTCCAGACCCTGCTACACAA
>NW_013711234.1:0-418 GCF_000517525.1 Limulus polyphemus | reverse complement strand
GGGGATTCGAACCCGGAACCCTCAGATCACGAGTCAAGCGCCCTAACCACCTGGCGGTGCTGGACATCTAGTTTTTAAACTCACGTACACTACTGTGTATATTTACAGCATTTTGTATTTTACTAAATATTTCGGTCGGACGAGACCAAGCAGTGCCGCATGGGAGCGTTATAAATGTTACAGTCAAACTCCATTAAACATACGGAGATAAAAACAAATACTAAATACATGCATCTGAGATGTAAAACAACGCAGTTAAATGTACTCGATACGAAATACGTACAGTAACCTGTAAAAGTATTCAACCCCTACCAATAATGTCACATTTTGATGAAATACAAATTATGTAAAAAATATATATATATGAGCTTGTTTTTATTCAAAACTCCAATGATCAAACTTAACACTGCTGTGTGTG
>NW_013711233.1:0-418 GCF_000517525.1 Limulus polyphemus | reverse complement strand
TGGTTACTAATAGATTATTCTACTAGCTTGTGTATTGTTATAATATATGATTTGGCATCAACAATTGTAACTGGCAACGAACAGATTATTCGACTAGGTTATTTATTGTTATCCAGGATGATATATCCACAAAACTGTACCTGATTAATCTACCAGGTCCGATATTGCACCTGGTTACTAAACGTTTTAGTCTAGAATGTAGTGTATTGTTATACATTATTATATGTCTACAAGACTGTACCTGGTTACCAAGAGATTCTACGTGAAAATGTATTGTTATATAGGAAGATATGTCCACCAGACTCTACATCGTTACTAACAGGTAAATTATTATATAGGAAGATATGTCCACCAGACTCTACATCGTTACTAACAGGTAAACTATTATATAAGAAGATATGTCCACCAGACTCTACAT
>NW_013711232.1:0-418 GCF_000517525.1 Limulus polyphemus | reverse complement strand
GGTCGGCTGGATCTACTGTTTATCAGTGTTACTACAGTGGTCGGCCGGATCTACTGTCTATCAGTGTTACTACAGTGGTCAGCTGGCTCTACTGTTTATCAGTGTTACTACAGTGGTCGGCTGGATTTACTGTTTATCAATGCTACTACAGTGGTCGGCTGGATCTACTGTTTATCAATGCTACTACAGTGGTCGGCCGGATCTACTGTGTATCAATGTTACTACAGTGGTCGGCTGGATCTACTGTTTATCAGTGTTGCTACAGTGGTCGGCTGGATCTACTCTTTATCAATGTTACTACAGTGGTCGGCTGGATCTACTGTTTATCAGTGTTACTACAGTGGTCGGCTGGATCTACCGTTTATCAATGTTACTACAGTGGTCGGCTGGATCTACTGTTTATCGGTGTTACTATAGT
>NW_013711231.1:0-418 GCF_000517525.1 Limulus polyphemus | reverse complement strand
ATGGATTTTAGTGTTGCAAGTTCATAAACTCACCGCTGACCTACCGGGAGGTGGGGACTTTCATATGTTGAATTCTTACATAAATTCGCTTAAGTAGAATACTTTATGTATATGCGGTTTACTCCTTCACTCCATCCCCTTTCATCAGTGGTATTCAGATCTCGGCTGTATAAAGGTGATAACCCCAATTCTAACATGAATTGAAAACACATTGAATGGCTAGAATTAATAATTTTAAGACATATTTTTCAATTCTTCAGTATGAGTAATAAAATGACAAAGACATTTTAGCTACCAAGCTGCTCCCCGGTGGCTCAGCGGTAAGTCAGAGGACTTATCTAAAAGTCCGGTTTCGATAACCATGGTGGGAACAGCTAAGGTAGCCCATTGGGTAGCTCTGTGCTTAACGACAAATAAA
>NW_013711230.1:0-418 GCF_000517525.1 Limulus polyphemus | reverse complement strand
AATAAAGGTTCAATATTTAACCAATAAATACTCAATATTTTATCAGTAAAGACTCAATATTTTATTAATAAAGATTGAATATTTCATCAATAAAGACTCAATATTTAACCAATAAATACTCAATATTTTATCAATAAAGACTCAATATTTTATTAATAAAGATTGAATATTTCATCAATAAAGACTCAATATTTCATTAATAAAGATTAAATATTTTATCAATAAAGATTCAGTATTTTATTAATAAATACTCAATATTTAATCAATAAATACTCAATATTTATTCAATAAATACTCAACATTTGATCAATAAAGACTCAATATTTTATTAATAAAGACGTAATATTTAAGCAATAAAGACTCAATATTTTATTAATAAAGAATCAATATTTTATTAATAAAGGCTCAATATTTCATT
>NW_013711229.1:0-418 GCF_000517525.1 Limulus polyphemus | reverse complement strand
AGACAGACGAGGGACACGAACATTAGCGCCGAGGGAAAATAGTTTGAGTGATATTTGTAAGCTTAAGGTCATTTATCAGTGAACAAATATATTTTTCCGAAGGTCCAGCGACTTCTGTAACACCGTATAGAAACTATCGTGCCTGTAGAAATACGGATATTATAAAGGCAAATAAAGGGATTTTTGTACTATTTATAACGATTATGTCCACAGATACAAACTCGTAACAATGAAACGCAACTTCATTCGTAATTTCCCATATCGACTGTTCCTATCATGGGAAAGTTTATCGTTATTTTTATATCGTAAAGCACATCTAAAAGAAGGATTTGTAAACGACAGGGTATTGTTACACGTGCATAAGGTGATTTAAGCTAAACTATGTGTTTTGATGAAAAGAAATCCTACGTGAAGAGGA
>NW_013711228.1:0-418 GCF_000517525.1 Limulus polyphemus | reverse complement strand
GTAGCTGTGTTTCCTTGGATCTGACTATTATAAAGAAGTAAACTGTAGCTGTGTTTTCCTTGGATCTAACTATTATATACAAGTAAAGTGTAGCTGCGTTTTCCTTGGATCTAACTATTATAAACAAGTAAACAGTAGCTGCATTTTTCTTGGATCTAACTATTATAAACAAGTAAAGTGTAGCTGTGTTTTCCTTGGATCTAACTATTATATACAAGTGAACTGTATTTGCGTTTTCCTTGGATCTGACTATTATATACAAGTAAACTGTAGTTGCGTTTTCCTTGGATCTAACTATTATAAACAAATAAACTGTAGCTGCGTTTTCCTTGGATCTAACTATTATAAACAAGTAAAATGTAACTGTGTTTTCCTTGGATCTAACTATTATAAACAGTAAACTGTAGCTGTGTTTTCC
>NW_013711227.1:0-418 GCF_000517525.1 Limulus polyphemus | reverse complement strand
CATAGGTGGGTTCTTCTGGTTACTATAATCCGACAAAACATGACATACTGGAATAGTTACCATGTTAAACCTTGGTGGACCCTTCTGGTTACTATAATCTGACAAAACATGATATACTGGAATAGTTACCATGTTAAACATAGGTGGACCCTTCTGGTTACTATAATCTGACAAAACATGACATACTGGAATAGTTACCATGTTAAACATAGGTGGACCCTTCTGGTTACTATAATCTGACAAAACATGACATACTGGAATAGTTACCATGTTAAACCTTGGTGGACCCTTCTGGTTACTATAATCTGACAAAACATGACATACTGTAATAGTTACCATGTTAAACATAGGTGGGTTCTTCTGGTTATTATAATCTGACAAAACATGACATACTGGAATAGTTACCATGTTAAACATA
>NW_013711226.1:0-418 GCF_000517525.1 Limulus polyphemus | reverse complement strand
TGAAAATGTATTGTTGCTCTATCTATAGAGCAGTATTAAAACGTATTGTTGCTCTATCTAAAGAGCAGTATGAAAATGTATTGTTGCTCTATCTATGGAACAGTATTAAAATGTATTGTTGCTCTATCTATAGAGCAGTATGAAAATGTATTGTTGCTCTATCTATAGAGCAGGTCGAAAATGTATTGTTGCTCTATATATATATATAGAGCAGAATTAAATGTATTGTTGCGCTATCTATAGAGCAGTATAAAAATGTATTGTTGCTCTATCTAGAGAACAGTAGTAATCGAAAAACGTCCAGTAGAAGTGCGAACACCGTTATTTACAAAACAATTCAGTCCCAATCTAATCATTTTTAAGCAACTTTATTGTTGATCCTGCTTTAAAAAAATAATGATAATTTGTGGCGCGAAAC
>NW_013711225.1:0-418 GCF_000517525.1 Limulus polyphemus | reverse complement strand
CCACTAGTAAATAGAATTATGTATAGTGAAGCTGGTTTTACTAGTAAATATAATTGTGTATAGTGAATCAGGTTCTACTAGTAAATATAATTGTGTATAGTGAAGCTAGTTCTACTATTAAATAGAATTGTGTATAGTGAAGCAGGTTCTACTAGTAAATATAATTGTGTATGGTTAAGCTGGTTCCACTAGTAAATAGAATTATGTATAGTGAAGCTGGTTTTACTAGTAAATATAATTGTGTATAGTGAATCAGGTTCTACTAGTAAATATAATTGTGTATAGTGAAGCTAGTTCTACTATTAAATAGAATTGTGTATAGTGAAGCAGGTTCTACTAGTAAATATAATTGTGTATGGTTAAGCTGGTTCCACTAGTAAATAGAATTATGTATAGTGAAGCTGGTTTTACTAGTAAA
>NW_013711224.1:0-418 GCF_000517525.1 Limulus polyphemus | reverse complement strand
TGTATTTGTTAACTTTCAGGGTTCATATTGCATCACTTGTGTCAAGCTGATAAGCCATAACATTTATTAACGCAATCATTTTATTACAATTTTCTAATTTTCATTGTTGAAATCTTCGTAGATAATTAACTACAGCTATACATACTTACGTTATTGTTAGCATAAATGAAAACATATAATATCAAAGACACAAAACACAGCATGAAGTTTTTCTTATCCATTCTTTCTTAGACAATTTATTGTTGGGTTTAGGAATCTACTTTTTTTTTCACTCCATATTTTATCAAAGCCAGTAACTGACTAACTTACGAATTGTTGAAAAATTATGCTAAACAAACAGTGTCACATTAAATACTTTTTGTTATTTTCCCCCATAAGATTTTAAAAACTTAACCTACTGTTAAGTGTGAAAGACAAG
>NW_013711223.1:0-418 GCF_000517525.1 Limulus polyphemus | reverse complement strand
TGATTAGTTTTGGTATGGTATGAGCTAAAACAGTCTTAATTTTCTAACAGAGTAGTTGGCCTTTGGAATATTGCTTTCATATGTGATTGAAGCAATACATTTAAGGGAGTTTAAGGGAAGACTTGATAAATATTTAAATGATAGGGGCTGGCTTTGAGTATTTTGGGGTATAACTTAGTGGGTGGGACAACCTAGATCAGTGGTTTTCAAACTTTATGAAGCCATGGAACCTTCTTATTTTTATTCCTTCCATAAGAGAGCTCCAACTCTTAACTCACCCTTAAAGCCTAGCCCAGATGAAAGTGGCCAAGTTTATAGAGTATTGTTTACGTAAAATTTAAAAGATATACACAAAAATATTATGACGAATATCAACTGACTAATGACTTTTAAAAGTATATTTGCTCCCTGAAGTTTT
>NW_013711222.1:0-418 GCF_000517525.1 Limulus polyphemus | reverse complement strand
TGCCGGGCCGATTTATATTGAAAACTGACAAATTTCCGTAAGTAAACTGCAAAAGAGTCTTTTAAATTGACTGTTATTAATTGTATCAAACACTGATGTCTGTAAGTAATTTAAAATGTAAGAGGATATTTTGAATTCACCTTATTCTTTATACCAAAAATTGATAAATATCTGTAAAGAAATGGCAACAGGTTCTTTTAAACTGAGTTATTATTATTATTATTATTTATTTGTTAGCGTATAACCCGTCAAAAATAACGGGGCAAGTACTACACCACCCCATAGTATACCCTAGCCCCACATTTCATAGCTAACTGAAATATGTACATTTTGCAAAACCAAGCTTGACCACCAAAGAGGCAGAAAGGCGCAGTCAAACGTCGGTAAATTCGTTTGTGAGCCAATCAAAATTAAGATC
>NW_013711221.1:0-418 GCF_000517525.1 Limulus polyphemus | reverse complement strand
GTCCACTTCTAACGAAGGTCACAACCTGTCGTATACATGTACTGTCCAGTCCTCACGAAGGTCACAACCTATCGTACACGTGTACTGTCCAGTTCTAACGATGGTCACAACTTATCGTATACACGTGTACTGTCCAGTCCTCACGAAGGTCACAACCTGTCATATACATGTACTGTCCAGTCCTCACGAAGGTCACAACCTATCTTATACATGTACTGTCCAGTCCTCACGAAGGTCACAACCTATCGTATACACGTGTACTGTCCAGTCCTCATGAAGGTCACAACCTATCGTGTACACGTGTACTGTCCAGTCCTCATGAAGGTCACAACCTATTGTATACACGTGTACTGTCCAGTCCTCACGAAAATCACAACCTATCGTATGCACGTGTACTGTCCAGTCCTCATGAAGGTCA
>NW_013711220.1:0-418 GCF_000517525.1 Limulus polyphemus | reverse complement strand
GTGACCTCGCTGACCCAACAACAGTGCTAATTTCAGGGGTTCGATTCCCCTCCGTGGACACAGCAGATAACTCGATGTGGTTTTGATATACCAACACACACACCCACTAAAAACAAACAACAAAGGCAACGCTTATTTATGTACATTTTATATAACTTTATACCTTCGTACTATAACCGTTATAATAATATTAGTTTTGAACATCCAAAGATGTGCAAGAGTGTTAACATACTGTACTATACAAATGATGATGAGATTACTCTCGCATACTTTTACAAATTTTCAATTTGAAATTAATATGGCAACAATACATAAATAGCTTTAAATCTAGAATCTGGCGAAGAATATATTATCTTATTAGTTTGACTGGCAATAACCAAGAAGCCTTACCTGAAAACATATTAGAAATATATCAAAC
>NW_013711219.1:0-418 GCF_000517525.1 Limulus polyphemus | reverse complement strand
CACAACAATGATAAACTAGCTAGAGGGAAAACAGCTAGACAACACTACCCATAACCAATGCCTAAGCTAATCTAATCGAATAATGGGTTTTAACTGCCATTCTTATAAAGCACCCACGGTCACAAAATGTGGAGAGTGATTTTTGATGCTACAGGATGCAAAACTATAAACATCGGATTCACTGTCCTGCACACGAAACTCAGATCACACCCAGTTTTACTAAACATCAGATATGTTTGTGATATTTTGTACTAGATTTCTAAATTGCAATCCCTATCAATTGAAATAACTACCTATATGAAAAAAAGAGGTAAGTATTTACTGGTTGCCATCTGTTATCTGCCAGTAAAAGTTCATGAAATGGATCACCAAACCACTAAAACTATGTGGTCACATGCGGTCATACTTACACACACAT
>NW_013711218.1:0-418 GCF_000517525.1 Limulus polyphemus | reverse complement strand
ATGTAGGGAATAATTACTGTTTTTCGTTTTTATAGAGACGTATGTATAGAATAATGATTGTTTTACGTTTTCATAGAGACGTATGTAGAGAATAATGATTGTTTTACGTTTTTATAGAGACGAATGTAGTGAATAATGATTGTTTTACGTTTTTATAGAGACGAATGTAGGGAATAATGATTGTTTTACGATTTTATAGAGACGTATATAGGGAATAATGATTGTTTTACGTTTTTATAGAGACGTATGTAGAGAATAATGATTGTTTTACGTTTTCATAGAGACGTATGTACAGAATAATGATTGTTTTACGTTTTTATAGAGACGAATGTAGAGAATAATGATTGTTTTACGTTTTCATAGAGACGTATGTAGAGAATAACGATTGTTTTACGTTTTTATAGAGACGAATATAGGG
>NW_013711217.1:0-418 GCF_000517525.1 Limulus polyphemus | reverse complement strand
CGTGTTTTTTTTCTAATTAGCCATATATAGAAAAATGAATTTGTTATTCTACCGATTCATTTAGGTTAACTTAAACTTCTGAATAAATAATATCTTATTTGGCATTGATAATTGTTTATATTTAGATTATAAATTAATTTATTAAATAATTTGATCTTTACAACAGTGTATTCTATTAAATGAATTGATCACATTGCATAGCCACTAAAATATTTTTCTAAGCACGTTAGTTTTAATTTCACGAGAAAGAACACCTTACTTAACTTATAAACCATCTTATATTCTGTCGAACAGATTTGTGTGGTTCCCGAAGAAGTCGTAAAGACAAAACAAAGGACAATATAAACTATGAATTATCTTGAATAAAGCCCACCTAGTGACACAGCGGTATGTCTGCGGACTTACAACACTAGAATCC
>NW_013711216.1:0-418 GCF_000517525.1 Limulus polyphemus | reverse complement strand
GAGTAGACAAGCAGCGGTTCAGTATTTGGGATATAATGGGTGAATAGACAAACAGCGGTTAAGTATTAGGGAGATAATGGGTGAATAAACAAACAGCGGTTCAGTATTTGGGATATAATGGGTGAGTAGACAAGCAGCGGTTCAGTATTTGGGAGATAATGGGTGAATAGACAAACAGCGGTTCAGTATTTGGGAGATAATGGGTGAATAAACAAACAGCGGTTCAGTATTTGGGAGATAATGGGTGAATAGACAAACAGCGGTTCAGTATTAGGGATATAATGGGTGAATAAACAAACAGCGGTTCAGTATTAGGGATATAATGGGTGAATAGACAAGCAGCGGTTCAGTATTTGGGATATAATGGGTGAATAAACAAACAGCGGTTCAGTATTAGGGATATAATGGGTGAGTAGAC
>NW_013711215.1:0-418 GCF_000517525.1 Limulus polyphemus | reverse complement strand
TCGTCATTGTGCTTTTATTTTATCGCTAAATCGTCATTGTGCTCTTATTTTATCTCTAAACCGTCATTGTGCTTTTATTTTATCTCCAAATTGTCATTGTGCTCTTATTTTATCTCCAAACCGTCATTGTGCTCTTATTTTATCTCCAAACCATCATTTTCTCTTATTTTATCTCTAAACCGTCATTGTGCTCTTATTTTATCTCCATATCGTCATTGTGCTTTTATTTTATCTCTAAATCGTCATTGTGCTCTTATTTTATCTCTAAATAGTCATTGTGCTCTTATTTTATCTCTAAACCGTCATTGTGATCTTATTTTATCTCTAAACCGTCGTTGTGCTCTTATTTTATCTCCATATCGTCATTGTGCTTTTTATTTTATCTCTAAATCGTCATTGTGCTCTTATTTTTATCTCT
>NW_013711214.1:0-418 GCF_000517525.1 Limulus polyphemus | reverse complement strand
TGATATTGGTGAGTACTGTCGTACAAACATGATATTAGTAGTACTGTCGTACAAACATTATATTGGTAGTACTGTCGTACAAACATGATATTGGTGAGTACTGTCGTACAAACATGATATTGGTGGTACTGTCGTACAAACATTATATTGGTAGTACTGTCGTACAAACATTATATTGGTGGTACTGTCGTACAAACATTATATTGGTAGTACTGTCGTACAAACATGATATTGGTAAGTACTGTCGTACAAACATGATATTGGTAAGTACTGTCGTACAAACATTATATTGGTAGTACTGTCGTACAAACATGATATTGGTGGTACTGTCGTACAAACATGATATTGGTAATTACTGTCGTACAAACATGATATTGGTAGTACTGTCGTACAAACATGATATTGGTAGTACTGTCGT
>NW_013711213.1:0-418 GCF_000517525.1 Limulus polyphemus | reverse complement strand
CGTGACAGAAACTTATTGAAAATTATGAAATAGAAACATGATAAAAATAAATACAAGACTTTGTGATGATATATTTTGAAATGGCTTAGAAAATACAGCAACGGTTTTTAGAGAAATTGTATTTTACAGTATTTCTATCATGATTTTTATTTCTGTTTACCGATGCTGGCTGAAAAATGTATCAAAAAAAAAAAAGTCCGAACTTTTGAATACAATAATTCCTTTTATATCGATTTATTTTATTTTAATTAGAATAGATATTCTATCGCTGGTTAAACTATTTTCTTAAATTGAATTTTAGTAATATTGCTTATTGTTTAATTTTTATAGTATTGTATATACGTTCCCTTAAATAGCAAACACATCAAATAAACAAAAGAACTTTATAAAAAGAAAAAAAAAACATTTATAATGTTAC
>NW_013711212.1:0-418 GCF_000517525.1 Limulus polyphemus | reverse complement strand
ATTATTTTGGGTTTAAGATTTAAAGTTAGCGATGGCCAGGAACAAAGGAAGTTTACCATTTTTTGTTTTGTTTTAATCTTATTTTGGGTTTAAGATTTAAAGTTAGCGATGGCCAGGAACAAGGGAAGTTTACATGGCAAATACCATATGCTATTGCTCCTTCTTAGCTTAGAAAGGTAAACCTCTTTGGTTTATAAAATTTATCAAAGATATGCACGTACAGACTTTCATGTATAGGAAACCTGGCTTGTGCACGACCAACATTATTTTATGCGCTATACACATACTAAAGAAGGAAGTCCAACTTGGATATCTTTTGTCTTTCTCATGGATGATGTTGTTAGAGCATAACTTATCTAGAGACATTGCAGGATACAAGTTTATAAATGTTTGGTCTTCTTAACTCTCACCTATGGAA
>NW_013711211.1:0-418 GCF_000517525.1 Limulus polyphemus | reverse complement strand
AAAGTGTAATTTAAAGACATTAAACAATACATATATTAGAGTAACAAAGTGTAATTTAGAGACATATTACACAATACATATATTAGACTAACAAAGTGTAATTTAGAGACACATTAAACAACACATATATTAGACTCACAAAATGTAATTTAAAGACATTAAACAATACATATATCAGACTAACAAAGTGTAATTTAGAGACACATTAAACAATACATATATTAGACTAACAAAATGTAATATAGACACATTAAACAATACATATATTATACTAACAAAGTGTAATTTAGAGACATATTAAACAATACATATATTAGACTACAAAGTGTAATTTACAGACATTAAACAATACATATATTAGACTAACAACATGTAATTTATAGACATATTAAACAATACATATATTATACTAACAAAG
>NW_013711210.1:0-418 GCF_000517525.1 Limulus polyphemus | reverse complement strand
CCAAACATCCATAGTGATGATGTTGAACAAATCTCATTAAACTTGAAGTTGACAAAGGTTCAAAAGCCAGAAGTTCCCAACTTTTATATATCCTTAGAAATTAACGTCTGTCTTTATAAAAAAAAGTTATAGAAGAACTCAGAAGTACCAAGTAGTCCTAATGGTGCAGTAAAATATAGGTTTTTATTGCAGTTTAAGTAGTTTCGGGAAACTATTTTTCAACGTTTTTATTAATAAAGCTATAAAAAGTTTAATTTTGATATTTCAACATTCGTTTCAGGCATAGTCATCTTTAACTTAGAATTGCTTACGGAAAGGGAGGCAACCAATCTACAGCTTCTTTAAACAAAATAGTGAGATGGACTATCACAGTTATAGTTGATAACAACTTATTTACTCCATATATATTATAAATGAC
>NW_013711209.1:0-418 GCF_000517525.1 Limulus polyphemus | reverse complement strand
GGTAATTACAACTGCTTAAACTGTTGTTTTCTATATAATTTGTTTATAAAATGGATTATATGACAACTAGCTAGTTTTATGGATCATTAAAAGTAAATGAAGATTTATCAGTAAGTTCTCGGGAACCCTCTCCCAATTGCTTCAATTGTTTTCCTTTCCCAAACTTTCTATGTCCCATCAACCATATGCAATATCGACATAAAGTAGATATAAAGTGTACAATTTAAAAAGTGCTGGATCATATTCCCAACATCCTTAGCTTTAGTGCTATGAAGAAATAATACATAAAAAAAATTACTGTGACCCTCCAGTGGGTCATTTGGTACATTACTAATGAGATGCTGTGACTTTGGTGAGTCACACAACAGCCAAAATGTTAAGAAAGCTTTCTGGAACATTATAAAGAGATTTATTGGAT
>NW_013711208.1:0-418 GCF_000517525.1 Limulus polyphemus | reverse complement strand
CGTGTTTATACCGTAATTAGAAAAATACGTAAATAAGTGTTAAATACTGATGAATTTTCGATATTGTCATAATGTGAAGAATAAACTGAAAATTAAATAAGACCTTCATATGATTTTCATAGTTTGATATAAAAGTCATGAACTTTGACGTGATACTATTTCCGCTGTTTAAGATATATATATAAAAGCCAGTTTTCATTTTTTTGTGTATAATGCTCATATTATGAGTCATTTGTAATAATTTAAGTTTGTACCATTCTTATTGATTTTTTGAGACTGTACTTGAGAAACGTATTTGTTTTCTCAATGTGCGATTGTTTTCTTTTATGAGGAAGGGGGGTAGATTGGTGAACAAAGCTGGCTGAAAGATAAACGGGGGACATTTTGTTTTTGTTTTTGTTTTTTTTACAAAACAAAA
>NW_013711207.1:0-418 GCF_000517525.1 Limulus polyphemus | reverse complement strand
ACTGCTGCTGCTGTCCATTCTAAAACAGATTATGTTGACGACTGGAATTCCTGCTGTTGCTTCTGACCTTTCTAGAACCGACTATGTTGAAGACTGGAACTGCTACTTTTTCTGACCATTCTAGAACCGATTATGTTGAAGACTGGAACTGCTTCTGCTGCTGGATATTGTAGATTCGACTATGTTGAAGACTGGAACTGCTGCTGCTGACCATTTTAGAACCGACTATGTTGAAGACTGGAACTGCTGCTGCTACTAACCATTCTAGAACCGACTATATTGAAGACTGGAACTGATGCTGCTACTAACCATTCTAGAACCGACTATGTTGAAGACTGGAACTGCTGCTGCTGCTGACCATTCTAAAACCGATTATTTTGAAGACTGGAATTCTTTCTGTTGCTACTAACCATTCTAG
>NW_013711206.1:0-418 GCF_000517525.1 Limulus polyphemus | reverse complement strand
GTTACTACAGTCTACACAGTAACTCTGGTATTTTATCTTGTACTTGTTGATGTATAAAATATGTTATAATTTACCACAGTCTACATAGTAACTCTGGTATTTTATCTTGCACTTGTTGATGTATAAAATATGTTATATGTTACCACAGTCTACCTAGTGACTCTGGTATTTTATCTTGTACTTGTTGATGTATAAAATATTTTATGTGTTATCACAGTCTACACAGTAACTCTGATATTTTATCTTATACTTGTTGCTGTATAAAATATTTTAACAAAATACGCGTGATATTTTATTTTCAGTTAATGCAAAGTGATTTTACTGGGATAACAGCCTTTATATTTTAAATAATTTCATTGTTTTTTAGATGCTAACAAACAACGAACTGTCTGGATTAATACTGATACTAAAACATAAT
>NW_013711205.1:0-418 GCF_000517525.1 Limulus polyphemus | reverse complement strand
ACACACACACATATATATATACATGTATATATAAACACAAATACACACACAGACATATATATATATATAAACAGCTTGTTTTAAACCATTGCTCAGTTTGTTCGGGGTGTATCAAACCAACAAGAATGTGTTGTGTTCCAGACGAGGGTTAACACGTGATATTAACAAAGTTACATTTTAAGGATTGTATTACACTATTATTCCTCACTTACTCCGTACTTCAAGAACTTGTACGGATGATAATGCCGGGATTGTAATATTTAAATGACATATGCGTATATTTATGTTGTATTTCCTGTTGTGTAACAGTAATATCGAGGTTCTGTTAAGCCTTTATACAGCGGAATCTGTCTTTTTTTTTATATCTGTTGGAATGTTTGTTTTTCCTGTGCTGCTTCTACCATGTGTCTGTCTTTCT
>NW_013711204.1:0-418 GCF_000517525.1 Limulus polyphemus | reverse complement strand
ATTTACCATATATATATATATCGATGTGAATGTTTAATCAGAAGTTTTAATTTACCATATATATATATCGATGTGAATGTTTATTTAGAAGTTTTATTTATCTTATATAAATATATATCGATGAGAATATTTAATGAGAAGTTTTAATTTACCATGTATATGTATATCGTTGTGAATGTTTAACCAGAAGTTTTATTTACCATATATATATATCGATGTGAATGTTTAAAAAGAAGTTTTTATTTCCCATATATATATAAATATGTCCTTGTATGTGTTTAATCAAAAATTTCTATTTACCATGTATATATATATCGTGTGAATATTTAAACAGAAGTGTTTATTTACCATACATTTATATATCGATAAGAATTTTTAAAGAAAAGTTTTTATTTACCATATATATACATATATATGT
>NW_013711203.1:0-418 GCF_000517525.1 Limulus polyphemus | reverse complement strand
GTTACAATGTATGTGTTAAAATTAGTCGTGTATTTGAGTTCATAATGTGATTAAACAGAATAAAGCTTGAAGATAGACATCATTTAATCCAGTGACAAGTTTGTTATGATTGTTCGTGTAACATTGTTCAGGATGCTGATATACAGATAATTGTTGTTTGAGTAGGAGAAGGAGTGGGTATTTGTTTGTTATAGATCATTGTAAATCAAGTTAGAGCAATCGCAATAACAGTGATCGATATCTATTTGGTCGTCTTATCTAGTTCATGGTCAGAATGAATGGATAATTGTTAAAAGGATTGTAGATCGAAAGTGTCTTCCATTTGTCGACGTCATTTATGCTAGTTAGTTAATGTTACAAGTCTTCATGCTTTCTCAATCATGGTTCTAACACATGGCGAAACTGAGAGATTGTTTAC
>NW_013711202.1:0-418 GCF_000517525.1 Limulus polyphemus | reverse complement strand
TATACTCTTAACGATTTTAGAAATAAACAGATATCTAACTGTCTCTGGCAATACTCTTAAAGATTTTAGAAATACAGATATCTAGCTGTATCTGGCTATAGTCTTAAAGGTTTTAGAAATACACAGATATCTAGCTGTCTCTGGCTATACTCTTAAAGATTTTAGAAATAAACAGATATCTAGCTGTCTCTGGCTATACTCTTAAAGATTTTAGAAATACACAGATATCTAGCTGTCTCTGGCTATACTCTTGAAGATTTTAGAAATAAACAGATATCTAGCTGTTTCTGGCTATACTCTTAAAGATTTTAGAAATAAACAGATATCTAGCTGTCTCTGGCTATACTCTTGAAGATTTTAGAAATACACAGATATCTAGCTGTCTCTGGCTATACTCTTAACGATTTTAGAAATAAAC
>NW_013711201.1:0-418 GCF_000517525.1 Limulus polyphemus | reverse complement strand
CTGAATCATAAAAAAGTAGTCTTTAATAAAAAAAAATATGAGATTGTATTTGTAAGGCACGAATGTAACCTGTAATAAACAGAAATATAATGAAATAAATGCTTGCGAAAGATGAGCTTCATAAATATATCGTGTTGACTTATGATAAGAGAATTTGGTGGCTTTTCCACTGTAGATTCTGGAAAACTTAATTGACTCCTTGGTTTACGTGTGTGTTAAGCTTGATTAAGATTAATTATCTACTGGTAATTACAGGATATCTATAGATAATCGAGGATCAGGGATTTAGTTGAAATGACGTAAGTGATGAACTGAGGAGCTGAAAACAAAGGAATAACATGAAACATATTAATTTATATTAAAAATTGAAAACAAGAGAGAAATCTAAAATTCTACATATTTTTATTTTACATTAGGG
>NW_013711200.1:0-418 GCF_000517525.1 Limulus polyphemus | reverse complement strand
TGAGTTACAGTGAGGTAATTTGTCTTTATATCCTATGAGTTACAGTGAGGTAATTTGTCCTTATATCCTATGCGTTACAGTGAAGTAATTAATCCTTATATTCTATGAGTTACAGTGAAGTAATTTGTCCTTATATTCCATGAGTTACAGTGAGGTAATTGGTCCTTATATTCTATGAGTTCAGTGAGGTAATTGGTCCTTATTCTCTATGAGTTACAGTAAGGTAATTTGTCCTTATACTCTATGAGCTACAGTGAGGTAATTGGTCCTTATTCTCTATGAGTTACAGTTAGAATATAAGGGCAAATTACCTTGAGTTACAGTGAAGTAATTTGTCCTTATATTCTATGAGTTACAGTGAGGTAATTGGTGCTTATTCTCTATGAGTTACAGTAAGGTAATTCGTCCTTATACTCTG
>NW_013711199.1:0-418 GCF_000517525.1 Limulus polyphemus | reverse complement strand
CAGCTCCATATATCTTGAAATACCACAACTCCATATATCTTGGAATACCACAGCTCCATATATCTTGAAATACCACAGCTAAATATATCTTGGAATACCACAGCTAAATATATCTTGTAATACCACAATACCATATATCTTGAAATACCACATCTCCATATATCTTGAAATACCACAGCTAAATATATTTTGTAATACCACAGCTACATATATCTTGTAATACCACATCTCCATATATTTTGTTCGACATGTTCTACTGGTGAAATAATATCATACAAGAAGAAAAACTGCATAAACTTTAACATTTCATAGATTTGGATGTAAATTTGAAATTAATGTATTTCTTTTTTTTGTGTGTATGTAATTATGTAGAGGTTGAGTATATTATATTAAAATGATTCTAGAGCTTCACCATTTC
>NW_013711198.1:0-418 GCF_000517525.1 Limulus polyphemus | reverse complement strand
CTACCACTTGAAATATTGACTGATGAAAAACTGTTCTACCACTTGAAATATTGACTGATGAAAAACTGTCCTACCACTTGAAATATTGACTGATGACAAACTGTTCTACCACTTGAAATATTGACTGATGAAAAACTGTTCTACCACATGAAATATTGACTGATGAACAAACTGTTCTACCACTTGAAATATTGACTGATGAAAAACTGTCCTACCACTTGAAATATTGACTGATGAAAAACTGTCCTACCACTTGAAATATTGACTGATGAAAACTTTCTACCACTTGAAATATTGAGTGATGAAAAACTGTCCTACCACTTGAAATATTGACTGATGAAACTGTCCTACCACTTGAAATGTTGACTGAGGAAAAACTGTTCTACCACTTGAAATATTGACTAATGAAAAACTGTCC
>NW_013711197.1:0-418 GCF_000517525.1 Limulus polyphemus | reverse complement strand
ATATCGTTCTTTGTTAAACAGTTAATGTCAACAAAGAGTACGGATTCTTATACCGTTCTTTGTTAAACAGTTAATGTCAACAAAGAATACGGATCTTTATATCGTTCTTCGTTAAACAGTTAATGTCAACAAAGAGTACGGATCTTTATATCGTTCTTTGTTAAACAGTTAATGGCAACAATGAGTACGGATATTTATAGCATTCTTTGTTAAACGGTTAATGGCAACAATGAGTACGGATATTTATAGCATTCTTTGTTAAACGGTTAATGGCAACAAAGAATACGGATATTTATACCATTATTTATTAAACAGTTAATGTCAACAAAGAGTACGGACCTTCATGTCATTCTTAGTTAAACAGTTAATGTCAACAAAGAGTACGGACCTTCATGTCATTCTTAGTTAAACAGTTAAT
>NW_013711196.1:0-418 GCF_000517525.1 Limulus polyphemus | reverse complement strand
AAAAACAACCCATTTTTCTCATTTTCCTAGATTTTATAGTATTAGGTATTCGAACTTTTTCAAAATTTAAAGGAACTGTTTTCTACCTCTAAAAAACATTTAATTCCGAACAAACATAATTCCCCCTCTTTAAAGTTTTTATTCCATTCGGAACGTGTACATTCCAAATACAGTTCACCATCTTTAAACTCCTTATTTCTAGTGAAATGTTTACATTCCAAACCCAGTTCTCCATCTTTAAATTCTCTATTCCTTTTGAAACGTTTCCAAACATAATTCTCCATCTTTAAACTTATTATTCCTTTTGGAAAGTTTACAAACACAGTTTTCCATCTCTAAACTATTTATTCCTTTTGAAACGTTTACATTCCAAACATAGTTCTCCATCTTTAAACTTATTATTCCTTTTGGAAAGTTT
>NW_013711195.1:0-418 GCF_000517525.1 Limulus polyphemus | reverse complement strand
TATATATATATATATAGGAGCTTTTAACACTTTACGTAATAAATAATAAGAAATAGATTTGTTTTAAAATCTGAAGGTTTAGATAGAAATTTTCACAGACAACATATTCAGATTAGTAAATTTTAATTCGATCGTATAAACATCGCATTATTTCTTAGAGTTCATGGAAAGTTTCTTTTGTTTCCTATAAGATCAATCGTTCGCAGATTGGCAGTGCTTTACAAAGAAACAGTAGCATTAATTCGACGTCAAGAAAACTAAAGCAGTAAATATTGATATTTACTAGCTTTGATCGGACATCTTTAAGTTATCGAAATAAAAGCTACAGTTTTGGAAACTAGCATATTAACTCTACTAGTCTTCAGCACTTTAACAGCTCTTTCTCTAGGTGAATTACATAAACCTACATTTTACCACA
>NW_013711194.1:0-418 GCF_000517525.1 Limulus polyphemus | reverse complement strand
ACTGTTTCATCCAACACTGTCGGTGTACCCAAAGAGACTGTTTCATCCCAAAACTGTCGGTGTATCAAAAGAAACTGTTTCATCCAACACTGGTATATCGAAAGAAACTGTTTCATTCAACGCTGTCGGTGTACCCAAAGAAGACTGTTTCATCCAACACTGTCGGTGTATTGAAAAACTGTTTCATCCAACACTGTCGGTGTATTGAAAGAGTGTTTTATCCAACACTGTCAATGTATCGAAAGAGACTGTTTCATCCAACACTGCCAGTGTACTGAAACTGACTGTTTCATCCAACACTGTCGGTGTATCGAAAGACTGTTTTTATCCAACACTGTTGGTGTATCAAAAGAGATTGTTTCATCCAACACTGTTGGTATATCGAAAGAGACTGTTTCATCCAACACTGTTGGTGTAT
>NW_013711193.1:0-418 GCF_000517525.1 Limulus polyphemus | reverse complement strand
CTATATGTTAGTTAACAAGTACGTGTTCTATATGGTAGAATACAAGTACGTGTTCTATATTTTAGTTAACAACTACGTGTTCGATATGTAGATGTTAGTTAACAAGTTCGTGTTCTATACGTACATATTAGTTAAAGTGCGCGTTTTATATATACGTGTTAGTTAATAACTACGTGTTCTATATGTACATGTTAGTTAACAAGTTCGTGTTCTATATGTTAGTTAACAGGTACGTGTTCTATATGTACATATTAGTTAAAGTGCGTGTTTTATATATACGTGTTAGTTAACAACTACGTGTTTTATATATACGTGTTAGTTAACAACTACGTGTTCTATATGTTATTCAATAAGTACGTGTTCTATATGTACATGTTATTTAACAACTACGTGTTCTATATGTTATTCAACAAATACG
>NW_013711192.1:0-418 GCF_000517525.1 Limulus polyphemus | reverse complement strand
CATTGACCATGAGACAAGCATGTGTGTTTGTCATTGACCATGAGACAAGCATGGTTGTTTGCCATTGACCATGCGACAAGCATGTTTGTTTGTCATTGACCATGCGACAAGCATGTTTGTTTGTCATTGACCATGCGACAAGCATGTTTGTTTGTCATTGACCATGAGACAAGCATGTTTGTTTGTCATTGACCATGAGACAAGCATGTGTGTTTGTCATTGACCATGAGACAAGCACGTGTGTTTGTCATTGACCACGAGACAAGCACGTGTGTTTGTCATTGACCACGAGACAAGCATGTGTGTTTGTCATTGACCACGAGACAAGCATGTGTGTTTGTCATTGACCACGAGACAAGCATGTGTGTTTGTCATTGACCACAAGACAAGCATGTGTGTTTGTCATTGACCATGAGAC
>NW_013711191.1:0-418 GCF_000517525.1 Limulus polyphemus | reverse complement strand
CATATATGACAATAAATCTCGTTTGCTAGACATTAACCTGTAACGTGTTCTCACCAAAGATCTGACCGTTTGATTATTGACTTTCACTTAGAATATCTCACAGGTACCACTCGACATATCCTACAGATACCACTCGACATATCTTAAAATACTACTCGACATATCTTACAAACACCGGTTGACATATCTCACAGGTACCACTTGACATATCTGATAGATACCACTCGACATATCTTACAAACACCGGTTGACATATCTCACAGGTACCACTTGACATATCCTACAGATACCACTCGACATATCTTAAAATACTACTCGACATATCTTACAAACACCGGTTGACATATCCTATAGATACCACCTGACATATCTTACAAACACCGCTTGAGATATCTGATAGATACCACTCGACATATCT
>NW_013711190.1:0-418 GCF_000517525.1 Limulus polyphemus | reverse complement strand
TATATTGTAGCTGCAAATGTGATACTTTAATCACATTTTCTGGTCAATATTGTAGCTCCAAATGTGATCTAATCAAAAACACCTTAGGTTTGAAAATACTGTAAGCACGTTTTCTGGTCAATATTGTAGCTGCAAATGTGATACTCTACGCACGCTTCCTGGTCTATATTGTAGCTGCAAATGTGATACTTTAATCACATTTTCTGGTCGATATTGTAGCTACAATAGTGATCTAATAAAAAACACCTTAGGTTTGAAAAAAGGATTGAATGTGCGGCTTAAAGGAATGCCATCAAAATTGGTGGCCAAACTAGTAGCTATATTTATAGCATTGATAATAATTTTACAGCAAATATTTTTTCATTAGTTAGCCAGGCCGCGCATTTTTTTCAACTTAGAGCATGATGGCGGGTAAAAC
>NW_013711189.1:0-418 GCF_000517525.1 Limulus polyphemus | reverse complement strand
AATCCTACTCCCGGCTAAACTCACCTCCAACAGAATTTGGAGGTGTGAGAAAGAGTATATGAAACTACTACTCGTTGAATTGTTTTTACAGAGAGTCAGCCACCCAGGCAGGATTTACGGTTTTAAGAATAATTAGTGAAGGAGGTGCATCAGCTCTAGCTTATGGAGTAGGACAAGAATCTTCACATTCATCATGGTAAGATTTATTTAACATTACTGTGTATTTTAAATCCCACTTTCTAATGCTGATATTTCCAATGAGGTATGAAGGTAATTCTAATGCTGATATTTCCAATGAGGTATGAAGGTAATTCTAATGCTGATATTTCCAATGAGGTATGAAGGTAATTCTAATGCTGATATTTCCAATGAGGTATGAAGGTAATTCAATGCTGATATTTCCAATGAGGTATGAAGG
>NW_013711188.1:0-418 GCF_000517525.1 Limulus polyphemus | reverse complement strand
TCCAGTGTTTCGTTATGTGATTTTTGTCGTCAGTGGTGCTTGTCTAGTGTTTCGTTATGTGATTTTTGTCGTCAGTGGTGTTCATAGTCGATTATTACGGTCATTACTTCTAGTACCTTGGAGAGTTTTATCTTTTTAATTTAAAAGCATATTTTAACCCTTTCAAGTTGATAATACACTATGTAAGCAGAAGCAGTGTTCTTCATTGACTCGTGACTGTTCGAGAGATTAAAATCGCCGAGCCTGTGAAAAAAATGTCCAGTTAAGGGAAAAAGTTCGATTTGTATCCAGGTTATAAAGATTGAAACACGTGAAACATAAACACTAATAGCAGAGACCTCTGGTGATAAAAATAATGATGTGTTTTAACAGTAAGTGCACAAAGTACGTCTCCCAGCGGATCAGCGATAAATTGATG
>NW_013711187.1:0-418 GCF_000517525.1 Limulus polyphemus | reverse complement strand
GGAACGTCTACAGAAGTAACCAGGGTGTCTGAAACATAGTTTAGCACTTAGCTCTTTGAAATGGAGGCTTTAAAATGCCAAAAACAACTTGAGCAAGAAGAGACTGAGATTTCATTTTCTCTGTTTTAAAATACGTGACGTGTCGAAAACTAACAGACTGAACTGTTGTTTTAGCACAAAGCTACACAATAGGCTATCTGCGCTCTGTCGATTGCGAGGAATCGAACCCTGTACGTCTGTAAAATAACTGCTGATTCCCGGGGCAAGAATAAATTGAAATACAATTGGCATTATGTTAAGATTCATGTGGAACATATTTGTTTTGTATGCTGTCGTGTAACTTGATTTTGATAAAGATTTTAAAGCCCTACATATTTAAAATAAATTCGGTGTAATGCGGTAATATAAATCATTTTAA
>NW_013711186.1:0-418 GCF_000517525.1 Limulus polyphemus | reverse complement strand
CCAGTTGGAATGAACAACAACATCACATTCTCTTAGGGCATGTTCAAATACACTTGACTTAATATTTGATTTTAGGTTCGAATGTTTGTTCATTTAACAGTTTTTTTTTAGTAGAACCAGTGTAGCGTATATCATTTATATTGATAGCAGTTTCAGTTGAAATGTCACTATGATGTATCAAAACATCATGCTGCTTATTGACAGGCTGAACTGTGTGTGTGTCACTATGATGTATCAAAACATCATGCTTATTGACAGGCTGAACTGTGACTGTGTCACTATGATGTATCAAAACATGATGCTTATTGACAGGCTGAACTGTGAGTGTGTCACTATGATGTCTCAGAGCATCATGCTTATTGACAGGCTGAACTGTGACTGTGTCACTATGATGTATCAAAACATCATGCTTATTGAC
>NW_013711185.1:0-418 GCF_000517525.1 Limulus polyphemus | reverse complement strand
TTTCTACATTAAAGGTATTAATGTCAAGTTACTGAAAAGATAAAATCGTAAATCAGAGTGTAAAAACGCATACCAAAATGTTGTATTGTTACCCATAGATGTTCTTGTTATCTATTAGTTCTCTCTTTGATTAGTTTTGTGTAGCTTATATACAATAAATGTACTCTTCATAGGAAATGTTTCCTTACGTCTTCCAGATGCTCTCTATGTGCATGGGTCATACGGGTTGCTATCAAAATAATGATGCGATTATTCTACTTTCATGCTTAATATTTTTTTCACAATAGGTCTGGAATAACGTGGTGGTTAGGACACTCTACTGGCAATCTGGGATTCAAATCTCATCACCGAACATGCTCGCTGTTTCAGTCGTGGGGGCAATATAATGTGACCATTATACGTCGGTAAAGAGTAACGC
>NW_013711184.1:0-418 GCF_000517525.1 Limulus polyphemus | reverse complement strand
TATATAAATATATATGAAAAAAATAGATCTGCCAGCAGGGGGGGGGGAGGTCTTTTGAAAAAATGTAGACATTTTCTTTTATACAGAGAATTTAGGTGATTCGCGTGAAAGTCATTTGTTATTAAAAATCAGGAGATAGATAAGCGGATATAAAACATGGTTAACACCAGAAGAAGTGCGGATACAAAACATGGTTAACACCAGAAGAAGTGTGGATACAAAACATGGTTAACACCAGAAAAGTACTGATACAAAACATGGTTAACACCAGAAGAAGTGCGGATAGAAACCATGGTTAACACCAGAAAAGTACTGATATAAAACATGGTTAATACCAGAAAAAGTGCGGATACAAACCATGGTTAACACCAGAAAAGTACTGATACAAAACATGGTTAACACCAGAAGAAGTGCAGAT
>NW_013711183.1:0-418 GCF_000517525.1 Limulus polyphemus | reverse complement strand
ATATATATATATATATAAACCAACTTCAATCCTCTTCCCCCTCTCCCAAATGTTCATTATTAAAGCATTTTTTGCAGAATCACAGGTTTCTGTTCTGTATAAAAACAATCAATCCTCTTCCCCCTCCCCTCTCCCAAATGTTCATTATTAAAGCATTTTTTTGCAGAATCACAGGTTTCTGTTCTGTATAAAAACAACTGAACTCTTCTTACAAAAGTATAAAAATTTGAATTCGAAATTTACGAGGTACTAGATATAGAATGCAGTGTTTAAAATATAATAGGCCTAACCCTAATGTTTAATGACAAGTAAATCTACAGTTTAAATAGAATGAAATAGCATTAAATATAAAAAAATGAATTTAGTAAAGGATAGATTATAATATATATATATATATATATATATATATATATATATA
>NW_013711182.1:0-418 GCF_000517525.1 Limulus polyphemus | reverse complement strand
CATTCAGTAGTGGAAGACGTAATCCAGCATGTAATGTACACATTCAGTAGTGGAAGACGTAACCCAGCATGTAATGTACACATTCAGTAGTGAAAGACGTAATCCAGTATGTAATGTACACATTCAGTAGTGAAAGACGTAACCTAGCATGTAATGTACACATTCAGTAGTAGAACACGTAACCCAGCATGTAATGTACACATTCAGTAGTGGAACACGTAACCCAGCATGTAATGTACGCATTCAGTAGCGGAAGACGTAACCCAGCATGTAATGTACACATTCAGTAGCGGAAGACGTAACCTAGCATGTAATGTACACATTCAGTAGTGGAAGACGTAACCCAGCGTGTAATGTACACATTCAGTAGTGGAAACGTAACCCAGCATGTAATGTACACACTCAGTAGTGAAAGACG
>NW_013711181.1:0-418 GCF_000517525.1 Limulus polyphemus | reverse complement strand
ATTCTGTCGTCCTTCCTTGCTATTATTTAATTAGATAATATAGCTCACGAAACCCAGTATTCCCTTCCCGGACCCCAGGTTGGGAACCACTGTACTAGGGCATGCTCGGTCTATTTAATTAGTAATTAATTTAGTTAGTAATTGGTAAGAAATGATGGTTTAACAAAAACAAACATATTTAATGGTTAAAATAGTACTTTAAAAAAAACCGTCGACTTTTACATGGATAGGTAATCATAAAAACAAGTGTGGAACGTTAGATAAATAGATATTCGTGTCTTCTAGCACTACATAAGCAGATTAAGCATCTGAGATTGAGCATCTTTTTTTGTTGAGAACGTGCCTGTAAAAAGTTTGAGATAAATGATTCAAAATTCACCACTCTATTCATATATATATATATATATATATATATAGA
>NW_013711180.1:0-418 GCF_000517525.1 Limulus polyphemus | reverse complement strand
CCACGTAATTGTTACTTTGAGATTTATACAACTAAACTATTTGATGTGAACAGACTTCGTTATACACCAGACAAAATGTTAATAGCGACCAGAGGAGTGTCCTCAACTTAATATCTGGTAGGGAAGTGCACCTTTGAATGGGGAATAGAGTTGTGCATAATTATAGCAAATAAGTTGCCCCGGTCAAATTTGTTCCACCCTCCTGTGAGAGGGGTTAGATTATTACCTGAATGTGTAACGAGATGTTAGCGCATTACGTTACAGGTGTATTATCTGTGACTAAATACCCTAGTTTTACATGTTTGTATATCTGTGACTAAATACCCTAGTTTTACATGTTTGTATATCTGTGACTAAATACCCTAGTTTTACATGTTTGTATATCTGTGAATAAATAGCCTAGTTTTACATGTTTGTA
>NW_013711179.1:0-418 GCF_000517525.1 Limulus polyphemus | reverse complement strand
GTTACGGATAAAGTGAATATTATCTAGTTAGTAATGTATTTTATCGTTATGGATAAAGTGAATATTATCCAGTTATTAATGTGTTTTATCATTACGGATAAAGTGAATATTATCTAGCTAGTAATGTGTTTTAGCTTTATGAGTGAGGTGAATATTGTCCAGTTAGTAATGTGTTTTATCATTACGCATCAAGTGAATATTATCCAGTTAGTAATGTCTTTTATCGTTACGGATAAAGTGAATATTATCAGGTTAGTAATGTGTTTTATCATTATGGATAAAGTAAATATTATCTAGTTAGTAATGTGTTTAGCTTTATGAGTACGGTGAATATTATCTGGTTAGTAATGTGTTTTAGCTTCACGAGTAAGATGAATAGTATCTAGTTAGTAATGTATTTTATCCTTACGGATAAAGT
>NW_013711178.1:0-418 GCF_000517525.1 Limulus polyphemus | reverse complement strand
AATAAAATACAGTTTGTTAACGAATGTAAATAGACACTAAAAACGACATTAGATGTTTGTTGAAATCATCCGTTATAAAATACAGTTTTTAAAGAATGTAAATAGACACTAAAAACGACATTAGATATTTGTTGATAAAATCCGCTATAAAATACATTTTCTAACGAATGTAAAGAGTCACTGAACACGACATTAGATATTTGTTGAAATCATCCGCTATAAAATACAGTTTGTAACGAATGTAAAGAGACACTGAAAACGACATTAGAACAAACTGTATTTTATAGCGGAGATTATCAACAAACATCTAATGTCGTTTTTAGTGTCTATTTACAATCGTTAAAACTGTATTTTACAGCGGATCATTTCAACAAATATACGAATGTAAAGAGACACGAAAAACGACATTAGATATTTG
>NW_013711177.1:0-418 GCF_000517525.1 Limulus polyphemus | reverse complement strand
GGGGGAATTACCGCCATAGATCATGCTCAAACCAGTTTGAAAGTATGTCAAGGTTGTATAAAACCTATTTAGCATACATCGAAAAGAAGACTATAAATACATCATTGTTCTATTTACATCATTGGTCTATTTACGGTATCCCTCAAATTGTCGTACCTAGAACGATAAGGGCAAAGAAACATTTACAGAGCTGTCTGATAAAGAATTGAAATATATACTTCGAAGTACCCATCATTGGTCGATTCTCCAGTTAACGTAACGCTAATACTTCGAAACGTTGTCATTTGATTGGAGAGTCTGTGTTATAGCGTGAAGAGGTTCAGGTGTGTGCAAAACCTTTATGGGTCGTGTTGCTTTATGAATGTCAGTATACAGCTGCATGTGTTGTTTGGATGATGCCTTGGCTGTATGGGTTGGG
>NW_013711176.1:0-418 GCF_000517525.1 Limulus polyphemus | reverse complement strand
TTATTGTTGTTAAGTTTTGTATCTTTAATTCCAAAGACTGGCATGTGTCTTGGCAACGGACATTTTACGGGTACTTATACAATTATATTACTTTAGTTTGGTGTAGTACTTACCCTATAAGATACTTGAAATGTCTTATATTATCTTCAGTTACGAATTTACAATGACGGAGTAAGTATAAAAAAATAGTCTCTACATTATTATTGGTATTTGTAAGCACAACCAATAGATGATTTTTTTTCTAATGTAAAGCTGATAACATTTTACGTAATGGTTGCATTTGTCATAAGTACTCTGACCAATCAAACCATTTTGTTACATAATAAAACAATAGCTACAGCCTTGTACTTATTTAAGTTAAAAACGTTATTGTAATGATACGTGTGGATTACTTTTTAATTAAAGACATTAAATATGG
>NW_013711175.1:0-418 GCF_000517525.1 Limulus polyphemus | reverse complement strand
ATCTAGTTAAATATAGATGTGTAGGAACATTATACGTCTAGTTAAATATAGAAGATGTGTAGGAACATTATACATCTAGTTAAATATAGAAGATGTGTAGGAACATTATACATCATATTAAATATAGAAGATGTGTAGAAACATTATACATCATATTAAATATAGAATATGTGTAGGAACATTATACATCTAGTTAAATATAGATGTGTAGGAACATTATACGTCTAGTTAAATATAGAAGATGTGTAGGAACATTATACATCATATTAAATATAGAAGATGTGTAGAAACATTATACATCATAGTTAAATATAGAAGATGTGTAGAAACATTATACATCTAGTTAAATATAGAAGATGTGTAGGAACATTATACATCTAGTTCAATATAGAATGCATATAATATAGATTTAGTTCAA
>NW_013711174.1:0-418 GCF_000517525.1 Limulus polyphemus | reverse complement strand
GGATAAACATTTATAGGAATAACTGCATGTGTTTCATGTTTTAAAATACACACTTTCTTCAGTAGGATAAATACATTTATAGGAATAACTTGCATGTGTTTCATGTTTTAAAATACACACTTTCCTCAGTAGGATAAACGCATTTATAGGAATAACTGCATGTGCTTCATGTTTTAAAATACACACTTTTCTCAGCAGGATAAATACATTTATAGGAATATCTTGTATGTGCTTCATGTTTTAAAATGCACACTTTCCTCAGTAGGATAAACACATTTATAGAAATAACTTGCATATGATTCATGTTTTAAAATACACACTTTCCTCAGTAGGATAAACACATTTATAGAAATAACTTGCATGTGCTTCATGTTTTAAAATACACACTTTCCTGAAAACTGAACTTTATGAAATATTG
>NW_013711173.1:0-418 GCF_000517525.1 Limulus polyphemus | reverse complement strand
TATTATAGCTTTATAGAAACAATTAATGTTATAATATTATAGCTTTATAGAAACAATTAATTTTATAGTCTTATAGAAACAATTAATGTTATAATATTATAGCTTCATCGAAACAATTAAAGTTATAAAATTATGGCTTTATAGAAACAATTAATGTTATAATATTATAGTTTCATAGAAACAATAAATGTTATAAAATTATGGCTTTATAGAAACAATTAATGTTATAGTCTAATAGAAACAATTAATGTTATAATATTATAGCTTCATAGAAACAATTAATGTTATAATATTATAGTTTTATAGAAACAATTAATGTTATAATATTATAGCTTCATCGAAACAATTAAAGTTATAAAATTATGGCTTTATAGAAACAATTAATGTTATAGTCTTATAGAAACAATTAATGTTATAA
>NW_013711172.1:0-418 GCF_000517525.1 Limulus polyphemus | reverse complement strand
ACTGAAATACAAACAGTTAATCAATACTAACATTACATTTACTGCGTCAAATACAAATAGTTTGTCAGTATTAACACTATATCTACTGCGTGAAACATACATAGTTAGTCAATATTAACACTATATCTACTGCGTGAAACATACATAGTTAGTCAGTATTAACACTAAATTTACTGCGTGAAACATAAATAGTTAGTCAGTATTAACACTATATCTACTGCGTGAAACATAAAGAGTTAGTCAGTATTAACACTATATCTACTGCGTGAAACCTAAATAGTTAGTCAGTATTAACACTATATCTACTGCGTGAAACATACATAGTTAGTCAGTATTAACACTATATCTACAGCGTGAAACATAAATAGTTAGCTAGTATTAACACGATATCGTCTGCGTCAAAATACAAATAGTTAGT
>NW_013711171.1:0-418 GCF_000517525.1 Limulus polyphemus | reverse complement strand
TGAAGCAACTTAAGCCTAACTAAACTGCGCTGTGTTTTAAATGTTACTGTAGCAACTTAAGCCTAACTAGACTGCGCTGTGTTTTAAATGTTACTGAAGCAGCTTAAGCCTAACTAGACTGCGCTGTGTTTTAAATGTTACTGAAGCAACTTAACCCTAACTAGACTGCGCTGTGTTTTAAATGTTACTGAAGCAACTTAACCCTAACTAGACTGCGCTGTGTTTTAAATGTTACTGTAGCAACTTAACCATAACTAGACTGCACTGTGTTTTAAATGTTACTGAAGCAGCTTAAGCCTAACTAGACTGCGCTGTGTTTTAAATGTTACTGAAGCAGCTTAAGCCTAACTAGACTGCGCTGTGTTTTAAAAGTTACTGAAGCAGCTTAAGCCTAGCTAGACTGCACTGTGTTTTAAAT
>NW_013711170.1:0-418 GCF_000517525.1 Limulus polyphemus | reverse complement strand
CGCGAAATTCCAAAACAAACAAACAAGCTTACAGTAAATATTATGAGAAATTCAATTAATGGTGGTTGCAGCTATTGTTACGTTTACCACAAAAATAAATAAATCTGGCGTTAAAATGCAGTAGAGTAAATCTCGATTTTGAAAAATTAAAGCGAGTTTATGAGTTCTGTTTATTAAATCTGACCAAGTTATACTGTATTTAGTAAACTGTGAGGAGTGAACATTGTAACATAATTTATCTGGACTACTTTGATTTGTAACTTCAAAGTTAGTGTTGTATTGAAACTTCTGAGCTCCAACGTTTGATTAATGATGCTCGAATTTTTTTTTACTTGTTTCTTATTAAGTATAAAGCAACACATTGAGTTACCATTGCGGGTATCGAAACCTGATCTTTAGTGTTATAACCCCTCGGACT
>NW_013711169.1:0-418 GCF_000517525.1 Limulus polyphemus | reverse complement strand
CACAAGACAACAATGTACAATAATATTCGTTTCCTTTCCTCCCTTATCTAGCTCATCTCTTTGTCAATAGCGTGTGTGGAGTGTATTGTTCATCTAACATACCGGCACAAATAACCAACTAAACATTTGTACATTTATGCACACGAACTGTTCCAATTCCAAAAAAAACATTTGTTCCGAATAGGACACTAAAATAAAATTGAAGAGTACATATACATATATATATAGATTGACGCAAATAGACCCTTATTTAATTTAGTTATGTATTATCATCTTATATCAGTGTTGTACATCAGAGAAAAGGCGGAAGTTGTTTTGTTCCTTAACCAGATAACCCTAGCGAGTTTAAAACCCGTACATACAACGAAGAATGCGGCTTTTATATATATAATTGTAACATTGTCTACATTGTTCGTAC
>NW_013711168.1:0-418 GCF_000517525.1 Limulus polyphemus | reverse complement strand
GCTAAATATGTGTATTATTAATAATACAAATATTAATAATAACCTGCCATTTTTTGTTAAACGTCTTCACTTCAGAAAATATACAACTACTACAAAAAACATTAAGCCTAAAAAATCACGTTAACCATACCACAACAAAGGAAGCAACGTGAGGATTTTGAATTTAAATAAAAGCTGAAAGTGTGGCTTAATTGTTAGCGTTCGTGAATTGTGAATTCGAGGTTCATGGCTCGCGTCCCGTTATTGCTAAAACTAACGTTTTTCCTTAGCCCTAAACAAGCATCAATCATCAATGAGTTGGAAAGGTCAACGTAATATTCCTGATACTTATTAATATAGCATTTCTATAATGAAGGAAAGTCATCTTTGTTTTAACTGTTGTTTTTTTCTGAAAATAAATAAAATATTCTTGCGTATC
>NW_013711167.1:0-418 GCF_000517525.1 Limulus polyphemus | reverse complement strand
TTACACCTGGCGCCGTAGAGTTTCCCGGATTTATTTCGTCTCAGCTACCTCCGAATAGTTATACCAACACACTCTGATTTTTTTAACACAACGTTACACGATAGACTGTCTGTGTTCTGTTCATCGCGAGGAATCGAACCCTGGATTTTAGCGTTATTTTAACCCATTTTAATTTTTTTAGCACAAAGTCCGTGATGAACTGTCTGTGCTCTGTCCACCGCGGGGAATCGAACCATGGATTTTAGCATTGTAAATCCGGAAACACTAAGTTTTTCAAGTGATGTACAATTTAGATGGAAATATCTGGTCTCAGTTTTGTTCTTTTTTTTTTTAATTACAAAGCTACACAATGGGCCATCTGTGTTGTAGCTACCACTGGTACATAAATCTGTTGTTGTTTTTACTGTTATAAGCCAAC
>NW_013711166.1:0-418 GCF_000517525.1 Limulus polyphemus | reverse complement strand
ACATTTAATAAGGCTTGCTATTAATAGTGTGTTGGTTTTGTTCTAAGTGCCTGATTAGACTACATTTAATAAGGCTTGCTATTAATAGTGTGTCGGTTATGTTCCAAGTGACTGATTAGACTACATTTAATAAGGCTTGCTATTAATAGTGTATCTATTATGTTCCAAGTGACTGATTAAACTACATTTAATAAGGCTTGCTATTAATGTTGTGTCGGTTATGTTCCAAGTGACTGATTAAACTACATTTAATAAGGCTTGCTATTAATAGTTGTGTCGGTTATGTTCCAAGTGCCTGATTAGACTACATTCAATAAGGCTTGCTATTAATAGAGTGTTGGTTATGTTCCAAGTGACTGATTAGACTACATTTAATAAGGCTTGCTATTAATAGTGTATCTATTATGTTCCAAGTGAC
>NW_013711165.1:0-418 GCF_000517525.1 Limulus polyphemus | reverse complement strand
GAACTTCATTCACATAATTTTTGGGTCCCTTGAACACAAATATTCTTTCTTTCATACTAGGCTTGCAGTAGCAGTACATATTATATCTTGGCAATTAACTTGCTTAGTCAGTATAATTGATTGCCTATGAACATCGATTACATTGATTAATGCCATATAAAATAATCATATAAAATCATTATTTCTGTTTTTGACTATTACAACTAAATACTGGCATTATGATTTCTCATTAGTTTAGATTATTCCAACCATCCAAGTCTCTTGTATTTAGTTAGTTGAATGTAAATTGTTATGGATTCAAACAATTAACCAACTAACAAATTCCACTAATTATCCACATCTAGTACATGAAAGTAATAGTTCATGTCTTTTTCCTATTCAAATAAGACTGCTTCATCCTTTTCATTTTCAGAACTCT
>NW_013711164.1:0-418 GCF_000517525.1 Limulus polyphemus | reverse complement strand
ACAGTTTCATCATTGTTACTATATAGCTAGACAGACAAACTGATAACATAGCTTTTATAACCCCTAAAATTTTCTCTCTTTTACTATATAGATAGACACACAAATTGAAAATATAGGTTTTATAACACCAGACTGTTTCATCATTGTTACTATATAGCTAGACAGACAAACTGATAACATAGCTTTTATAACCCCTAAAATTTTCTCTCTTTTACTATATAGATAGACACACAAATTGAAAATATAGGTTTTATAACACCAGACTGTTTCTTCCTTGTTACTATGTAAATAGACAGACAAAGAGATAATATACCTTTCATAACACTGGACAGTTGCTTCCTTGTTACTATATAGATAGACAGACAAACAGATAATATACCTTTCATAACACCGGACAGTCCCTTCCTTGTTACTATAT
>NW_013711163.1:0-418 GCF_000517525.1 Limulus polyphemus | reverse complement strand
TTCATGTATCCCAGTGTGTATGTCTCCTTTATGTATCCCAGTGTGTATGTCCTCTTCAGGTATACCAGTGTGTATATCTCCTTCACGTATCCCAGTGTGTATGTCCCCTTCATGTATCCCAGTGTGTATGTCCCCTTCATGTATCCCAGTGTGTATATCTCCTTCATAAAACAATCCCAGAAACATTAACAACAGCACCTAGACGCGATGTTAAGAAGTGTGTAATAAAACACCTTAAACATAAAACAATCCAGAAACATTAACAACAGTTCCTAAACGTGATGTTAAGAAGTGTGTAATAAAACACCTTAAACATAAACCAATCCCAGAAACATTAACAACAGTTCCTAAACGTGATGTTAAGAAGTGTGTAATAAAACACTTTAAACATAAACCAATCCCAGAAACATTAACAACA
>NW_013711162.1:0-418 GCF_000517525.1 Limulus polyphemus | reverse complement strand
ATTTACCAGACATCTCAACATTTTATCATCCCATTATTTATCACTCATCTCAACATTTTATCTTCTCCTTATTTATCAGTCATTTCAACATATTATCATCCCATTATTTACCAGACATCTCAACATCTTATCATCCCATTATTTATCACTCATCTCAACATTTTATCATCTCCTTATTTATCAGTCATCTCAACATATTATCATCTCATTATTTAACAGTCATCTCAACATTTTATCATCCCATTATTTACCAGACATCTCAACATTTTATCAACCCATTATTTATCACTCATCTCAAAATTTTATCATCTCATTATATATCAGTCATATCAACGTTTTATCATCCCGTTATTTATCATTAATCTCAACATTTTATGATCCCATTATTTATCACTCATCTCAACATTTTATAGTCTCC
>NW_013711161.1:0-418 GCF_000517525.1 Limulus polyphemus | reverse complement strand
TAAGTTTGCTTCAAAAGAGCACTTTTTTCCATTTCTCTAAAAAAAATTCATATTTTCTCCAAAAACCAAAGGCTACAGCCTATGTTTTTCCGCACATTTTGAAAAAAAAATGTTTTTCCTCATACTTCAATACAAAGATGCCTTTGGTGTAAGACTTTTGAAATGGACATCCTTTCATCAAAATTCCCAATAGTTGTTCCATAATCTGTTAACAAAATTTGGGCAAGCTTTTACTTTACTGTTGTTGTCTTTATTTTTTCTTCAGTTATATTCTAAACAAAGAAGAGCTTTAAGATTAAGATTATTCAAACACAATCCCAACATCTAATAAGCCTAGAATTCTTATTATGTAATAAACTCAGCTTTTGGATTGTTTTTACTCTGGGCTACCGAAAGTTTAATTTTTTTATCTCTTCAC
>NW_013711160.1:0-418 GCF_000517525.1 Limulus polyphemus | reverse complement strand
TAGCCTATATCTATAATTACTAGACAAACAGTCGTTGTCGTCATTGTTAATAGCCTATACGTATAATTACTAGACAAACAGTCGTTGGTTTGTCTAGTAATTATACGTATAGGCTACTAACAATGACGACAACGACTGTTTGTCTAGTAGTTATACGTATAGGCTACTAACAATGACGACAACGACTGTTTGTCTAGTAATTATACGTATGGGCTACTAACAATGACGAACTTAGTAATTATACGTATAGGCTACTAACAATGACGACAACGTTATAATTACTAGACAAACAGTCGTTGTCGTCATTGTTAGTAGCCTATACGTATAATTACTAGACAAAGAGTCGTTGTCGTCATTGTTAGTAGCTATACATATAATTATTGATTAACAATACTTTCATTGATATATTACATATTAG
>NW_013711159.1:0-419 GCF_000517525.1 Limulus polyphemus | reverse complement strand
TTTTATAAAAAAAAAAAAAATGTTTTTCATTTACTTTTATAGATAATGAACGTTTTGGATACTAAAATACTGATGTTCCTTCAGATATAGAGACTGAAACCTTGACTCAATTTGTAACTAGCTATTTGTCTATTGGGTTGGTAAAGATTAAGCACATTTCCTTCTTGTATGGACCAATTATTGTTTTTTTTGTCGTGTTCTTGGTATGTGTTCTAAAGTGTAAGTTTGGTGTCTTTGTTGTTCTTTTACTAATGCCCAGAGGTGAAAGAGTACTTTAAGAAAGAGATGAATGATTCAGATAGTGATGAGAGTTTTGTCACGTTTTCCCCCTTACCTATTTGAGGAACAGTGACTCTTGAACTTCTGCTTGCAAATATGTTTCTCTTGATCTAAAGAGTGAAGGGAAAACTCATTGCTAT
>NW_013711158.1:0-419 GCF_000517525.1 Limulus polyphemus | reverse complement strand
ATGATTGATCATTGTTATGACCCTCATCTAGAAGGTTTAATATTGTTGTTCAATATTCCATCCATTCACTTTGGAAATTATTTCAAATTGATCTTGAAATGTCTCTCATGATACCTTTGTGACATAGTCTGTTGTTTTCTAGAAACGTTGTAAAAGAAATAAATTATGTCATTATTATTATTATGTAAAATAGACTTGGCATTATTTTTACCAAATGATCCAAAAGAACCCACCAATGATAGAACACTTTACAATTCAAGGTTAAATAAACAAACAACAGTCAATCACTTCCTTGTATGGTGCAGGAAATGGCAGTTTATGGGCAATACATATAAAATCAAAGCTATTAGGCCATCAATTAATTAATGTTGCTTTTTTTTGGATGAAAAAATTGAACAACTTATATGTCAAAACAAAAC
>NW_013711157.1:0-419 GCF_000517525.1 Limulus polyphemus | reverse complement strand
GCTAGGTAAGTAGGAATAAAGACACTTAGCAGAGATCCTCTCAGCTTAAGTAAGTAGAAACAAAGTAACTAAGAGATCCTCTCAGCTAAGTAGAAACAAAGTAACTCTAAGAGATCCTCTCAGCTAGGTAAGTAGGAATAAAGACACCTAGCAGAGATCCTCTCAGCTAAGTAAGTATAAACAAAGTAACTAAGAGATCCTCTCAGCTAAGTAAGTAGAAAAAGTAACTCTAAGAGATCCTCTCAGCTAGGTAAGTAGAAATAAAGTAACTGTAAGAGATTCTCTCAGCTAAGTAAGTAGAAATAAAGTAACTCTAAGAGATCCTCTCAGCTAAGTAAGTAGGAATAAAGTAACTCCAAGAGATCCTCTCAGCTAGGTAAGTAGAAATAAAGTAACTCCAAGAGATCCTCTCAGCTAGG
>NW_013711156.1:0-419 GCF_000517525.1 Limulus polyphemus | reverse complement strand
CCATGATTTAGTGAAACTACAACAGAAACAGCATTCTGGTTTTGACTGAAGCCCAAAGCTACACAATGAGCTATATGTCGTCTGCCCATTACGGGTATCGAAACCCGATTTTCAACGTCGTAAGCCCGCAGATTTACCGCTGAGTCACTACGAGGGAGGAGAGCACGACATTATGCAGCAATCTACAATATAGCGTTTTCTGTTCTATTGATCTATATATGTTCTAATTAGCACAGAGCAACACAATGAGCTGTAGGCATTTTATCCACCGGAGAGAATCGAGCCCTGGATTTTGGCAGTGTAAGTCCAAAAACTTACTACTAACCAACCAGGGGACATTAGTGTAGAGAATTATTAATATATCAATGAATATTTGGTGTTCTCCACGTTTCATTGCAATTGTCTTTTCGCACATTCTT
>NW_013711155.1:0-419 GCF_000517525.1 Limulus polyphemus | reverse complement strand
CCTGTGCTTATAAATATTTTTAAAGATTGAAGGTTGTGATCTATCACCAACAATGTTCCTACATTTGATTGAATTAGAAGGACAGGGAGTAGAAGCAATATAAACATCCTTGTTAAAAAGTTTGTACTCTGTTGGATTTGATTTTGAATATTTAAGAAATAATTTGATTGCCTTCTGTTCAGATGGGGCAAGTGTAATGCTTGGCCGAAATTCTGGGGTAGGCACTAGACTTAAAAATGATTTTCCTAACATTGTCATTTGGCATTTAAGTCATCGCTTGCAACTTGTTTTGGATGATTCTGTTAATGAAATAAAACAAGTGAATCACTTCAAAATATTCATGGATAAAATCTACAGAATCTTTCACCAATCAAATAAAAACCAAATGGAACTCTTCAAAATTTCGGAAGAACTTGGGC
>NW_013711154.1:0-419 GCF_000517525.1 Limulus polyphemus | reverse complement strand
CTGGAACAATAGTAAATATAATGTTTAAACAACCAAATGGCTGGACCAATGGTAAATAGATGTTTAAACAACCAAATAGCTGGAACAATGGTAAATATAATGTTTAAACAACCAAATGGCTGGAACCAGTGGTAAAGAGATGTTTAAATAACCAAATGGCTGGAACAACGGTAAAGAGATGTTTAAACAACCAAATGGCTGGAACACTGGTAAAGAGATGTTTAAACAACCAAATGGCTGGACCAGTGGTAAAGAGATGTTTAAATAACCAAATTGCTGGAATAATGGTAAATATAGTGTTTAAACAACCAAATGGCTGGAACACTGGTAAATAGATGTTTAAACAACCAAATGGCTGGAACACTGGTAAATAGATGTTTAAACAACCAAATGGTTGGACCAATGGTAAAGAAATGTTT
>NW_013711153.1:0-419 GCF_000517525.1 Limulus polyphemus | reverse complement strand
GCAATTACAAAATAAATTTTTGTCTAAATAAATTTGATGCACCCTAGTAAATGCTTACAAAGTTTTAATAAAGTTTATAAACTTTCTAAGGTTTGCATATTTTCTTTCTGCTGAAACAGAGAATGCTGTCTGATACAGCTTTTTAGTGAATATTACTGAATGAAACTACTCTTACAAAATGGAGAGAAAACCCTTTATGGTTTTGGTGGCTTTTTTGATTCAAAGGCTCACAGAAAAAAAAACTGCTACCACAATTTGTGTTTACAACATACCTTAAAATGTTTTGGGTCATCTCTTCTAGAAAATCAAATCAGACCTTTCCTTTAAAGGTTGTTGAACAAAGTCTGAAAACCCAGCTTATTCCTCCTAGACTAAATGCTCTGCTAACTGAAAGTCCCTAAGCAGATAACTCTTTACCT
>NW_013711152.1:0-419 GCF_000517525.1 Limulus polyphemus | reverse complement strand
TTCTCATTTCTTGACATATTTAAGGTGATTATCACTTCTAAGGGACAGTTAATGTCAAAATTATCTACTTGGTGAATGGAACTGACTAATTAAAATCAGTAAAATCGTTAATCATCATGGAAAATAAAATGAACTGGACAATATAATCTCATTTAATTAGTAAAAATGTATGAACGTTCAAGAAAAGGTTCAGCGATGAGTCTTTGGACTTATAACGCCAAAAAACTATGGTTTTGATACCGTGGTGGGCACATCACAAATAGCCAATTGTGTAACTAACTTACAGTTATTAGTTTGTTTTGTTGGAAACTTTTCCACTAGTTTAAAACGATCACCAACAACCTGTAAATCTTTTAAGATTCTTATACTTTCACGTTTTTCTAAACTTACCATAATTTTTATTCACAGAATACAAAAGG
>NW_013711151.1:0-419 GCF_000517525.1 Limulus polyphemus | reverse complement strand
TTCGACTCGCAGTTCGTATAGGTAAACAGTTTTACAGAAGGGAATATTTAAGGAGTTAGAGAATGGTTCGACTCGCAATTCGTGTAGGTAAACAGTTTCACAGAAGGGAATATTTAAGGAGTTACAGAATGGTTCGACTCGCAGTTCGTGTAGGTAAATAGTTTTACAGAAGGGGATATTTAAGGAGTTACAGAATGGTTTGATATGAAGTTCGTGTAGGTAAACAGTTTTACAGAAGGGAATATTTAAGGAGTTACAGAATGGTTTGACTCGCACTTAGTGTAGGTAAACAGTTTTACAGAAGGGAATATTTAAGGAGTTACAGAATGGTTTGACTCGCAATTCGTGTAGGTAAATAGTTTTACAGAAGGGAATATTTAAGGAGTTACAGAATGGTTTGACTCGCAATTCGTGTAGGT
>NW_013711150.1:0-419 GCF_000517525.1 Limulus polyphemus | reverse complement strand
AAGAAGACATACAAAGTTAGATGAGATGAAAGGAGACATACAAAGTTAGACGAGAAGAAAGAAGACGTACAAAGTTAGAACAGAAGAAAGAAGACATACAAAGTTAGAACAGAGGTAAGAAGACATACAAAGTTAGACGAGAAGTAAGAAGACATACAAAGTTAGAACAGAAGTAAGAAGACATACAAAGTTAGATGAGAAGAAAGGAGACATACAAAGTTAGAACAGAAGTAAGAAGACATACAAAGTTAGATGAGAAGAAAGGAGACATACAAAGTTAGAACAGAAGTAAGAAGACATACAAAGTTAGAGGAGAAGTAAGACATACAAAGTTAGAACAGAAGTAAGAAGACATACAAAGTTAGAACAGAAGTAAGAAGACATACAAAGTTAGACGAGAAGAAGGAAGACATACAAAG
>NW_013711149.1:0-419 GCF_000517525.1 Limulus polyphemus | reverse complement strand
TGCCAGTACAGTCACCGGAAACAGAAGTAACAAGTGTTACCAAGTATGTCCATATGGTCCCTGGAAGTAGAAATAATGGGTGTACCAAGTATGTCCATATGGTCCCTGGAAGTAGAAATAATGGGTGTACCAAGTATGTCCATATGGTCCCTGGAAATAGAAATAATGGGTGTACCAAGCATGCCAGTACAGTCACCGGAAACAGAAGTAACAAGTGTACCAAGTATGTCCATATGGTCCCTGGAAGTAGAAATAATGGGTGTACCAAGTATGTCCATATGGTCTCTGGAAGTAGAAATAATGGGTGTACCAAGTATGTCCATATGGTCCCTGGAAGTAGAAATAACGAGTGTACCAAGTGTGTCCATATGGTCCCTGGAAATAGAAATAACGGGTGTACCAAGTATGTCCATATGGTC
>NW_013711148.1:0-419 GCF_000517525.1 Limulus polyphemus | reverse complement strand
AAATTGTTTACCTAATTTTATACACACGATAGGTCATCTGCATAAATACAAATAAGGTGAAATCAATGAAAACCTTCTGGAGTTTGTAAATTCTGAGATCAGTAACGTTGTTTTAAATTTTCAATCCATACCACGCTTAACTTCGGTTACAATGACCCAAGCGTTTAAGAATGCTGACACTTTCCCCTGGACAGGACGCCAGTCAATCACAGTTTAACACCCCAGTACTCACCATACAGCTGGGTAAACTATCACAGTTTAACACCCCAGTACTCATCATACAGCTGGGTAAACTATCACAGTTTAACACCCCAGTACTCATCATACAGCTGGGTAAACTATCACAGTTTAACACCCCAGTACTCATCATACAGCTGGGTAAACTATCCCAATTTAACACCCCAGTACTCATTATACAG
>NW_013711147.1:0-419 GCF_000517525.1 Limulus polyphemus | reverse complement strand
AATTCTAATACGTAACACATACTACATAAGAAAACAAAGTAAAAATTTTAAATAGTAAAAATATAAAACAACAGCATATTCATGTAATAGTAAATACACTTGAATAATATCTTGTTTATTTTTCAAAATCTGGGGATAAATAAATCGTTTAATTGAAGGCCTTATCGGAAGTATTCGGAGGAAACATAGCTGAACGGAAAGATCCAAAGAGTTAGTATACTGGAAGCCAAACTTTCACAATCGAGTAAAACATGGGATAAGAAGTTTACAGCAGTTTAGAGAAGAATACGCTAAGTAATTCCCTGATGATGTTAGCGCTAAAAGGGTTGGGGATAGTCCCGTATTTGGTATGTTGTTAGCGCTTCAAGTGTTGGAGATAGTCCCGTATTTTGTAGGTATAAAGTATAGAAGCTGAAACG
>NW_013711146.1:0-419 GCF_000517525.1 Limulus polyphemus | reverse complement strand
ACATGATCAACATGCCACTTAGCAACTACTAAGCCTCTTGGTTTTTAGGCTAGGAAATATTATGTGTGAAAACCATTTAATTATTCTTATGAATTTTGGGCTAGACGTTACCCAGTGGTTAGTGTACCGGGCTGCGGGTTGTAGGGTCCGGAGTTCGAGAGGTGTGATGCTAAACACACCGTGACCATCACTTCTGTCTATTTAATTTAAAGTATTTGTGGCGATATATGCTGCTGGCTGGTCGCTTTCCCTCTGACCACTAGTTCAAACTTAGGAACAGCTATATCTGAATTCAGCCTGAAAATTCTCCTTATTCATTTGTATTCGACTCTCTGCTGCTTGATTATTTAACATGACCAGCGAACACTCGTCGAGAATTCCCTTGGCAACACAAACACTGACGTCACATCACGAGATGC
>NW_013711145.1:0-419 GCF_000517525.1 Limulus polyphemus | reverse complement strand
TATTAATATACAAAAAAGTATTCACGTATATATATATATATATATACATATATATATAAAACTAATTCTAAGGCACATTTATTAATCGGTGAAGAGCAGTATTTCTTGTGTACATTTATCGAAAAATATTTTATACCAAAAGAGACATATATATTATTTCCATTGATGTCAGTTATTTCTAGATGTGTAAATCGAAATATACAAAATATTCATCAGATGAACTCAACTATTGTTTCGATATCGCTTGGCGTAAACATTTTCTGTACTTTGTTTACTGAATGTAAAAGTCACACCAAATTCAATTCAAAGAAGAATTATATTAGGTTGTAAAGAAACTGATGTCGCTTTTTTTTCACATGAAAAAACCCAAACAACTTATATATATATATATATATATATATATATATATATATATATAC
>NW_013711144.1:0-419 GCF_000517525.1 Limulus polyphemus | reverse complement strand
TGTTTTTCTTTATTCTTTCTTTCATCAGTAACTCCAATATTAATCGATACTCCTAAACGTCTTTACAGTCTATTTGTCAAATAAATTTCACATTTTTGACTTCACCACTTCATTATAAAGTTAACAGACAAAAACCTTTAACTCCAACAAAGCATAATTTGAGTTTTGTTTATTTTTATTTGATTTCGCACAAAGCTATAAGTGGGCTATCTGTATCAACTGTCCCTAACTTAGAACTAATAGAAAGAGGTTTTTCAACAGCAATCATCGACAACTTTTTTGGTTACCATTGTCTGATCGAATAGTGGGATTTTACCACCACCCTATGGCGCATCAACGGCCCCAGAGTGCGGTAACGGGACCCAAACATTGGACCTACATGTCCGTAATTCGACACGATAACCACTTGGTACACTCGG
>NW_013711143.1:0-419 GCF_000517525.1 Limulus polyphemus | reverse complement strand
TATTATGTACATCTATACTTGTTATGTTATACCTTTTACAGTAGAAAATCTCTTCATAACAGGTCTCAATTTTTTATTGACTAATCTCACCACAATCTCCTTTTTTTATTACAGTGGGAGTCAGGGGGCGTCTGATAAACAGTCAGTTTTATTTTACAAGCTAGAGACCGTGTCATGATGCTTAGTTTATATTATATCACTTAATTTGAAAGATAAGTGCTTATAAAAATGTACTTCCCCCTTTCACTGACATCATAATATTATTACCCAATTAACAATAATTTATTTTCAGGATAGACACTACTTTTGGGAAGGAGTAATAAACTTAAGTCATAAACTTTTCAGTTAAAGTATTCTCAGGTTATTTTCTTTACAACAATTTACACCCACTGTCGCTGTCTAGAACTACTGGAAATTTC
>NW_013711142.1:0-419 GCF_000517525.1 Limulus polyphemus | reverse complement strand
TCATGTTTTGTGGTACAGTTATTTATTTAACATGATCATTGAAACTGCATTGCTATGTTTTGTGATACAATGCCTTGTTTGATATGATCAGAAATTTGCGTTGAGTGTGTGGACTCTGAAATTAGTGGTAAAGTACGAGTAGAGAAATATTAAAGATTTACTGGACTTAAAACTCAAAATAGTAAGTGTTGTCAGCCTAGTGGAATTCATCCATTTGAATTTTTTCATTGAATATTTTCAAAATAATGAACTGAAGAAATACTGTTTTAATCATCTGAAGAAAATGTAGTTCTGAAAAAGCTTCAAAAAGGTGAAACGTTTTTAAACCTTCCGGATAAAGTTATTCATATATAGGGGCTTGAGATATTCTATAGTACCTAGTGAAGAAGGTCTTATCTAGGGGCTTGAGATATTCTATA
>NW_013711141.1:0-419 GCF_000517525.1 Limulus polyphemus | reverse complement strand
TTGGAAACTAAAACATGACTTTGGAAACTGGAACATGACTCTGAAAACTAAAACATGACTTTGGAAACTAAAACATGACTTTGGAAACTAAAACATGACTTTGGAAACTAAAACATGACTTTGAAAACTAAAACATGACTTTGAAAACTAAAACATGACTTTGGTAATTAAACCATGACTTTGGAAACTAAAACATGATCTGGAAACTAAAACATGACCTTTTATTAAAGATATGGCGGAGCTATAAGTTCTCCGCTGGTTCTACTCGATACAGATAATAAGTCCCTAGACAGTCAACTTGTTTTGATCGAAGTAACAAATCCTTGTTTGTAGCAGGGGACAACCACTTAGTTTTTAAAAGGGGACAACAACTTAATTTTAATGTGGACACGCACATAGTTTTTCATGGGTGGTGAGTG
>NW_013711140.1:0-419 GCF_000517525.1 Limulus polyphemus | reverse complement strand
ACCAGTACCAATATCCTTTACCAGTACAAATATCCTCTACAACTACAAATATCCTTTACCAGTACAAATATCCTCTACAACTACAAATATCCTTAACCAGTACAAATATCCTCTACAACTACAAATATCCTTAACCAGTACAAATATCCTCTACAACTACAAATATCCTCTACAACTACAAATATTCTCTACCAGTACAAATATCCTCTACAACTACATATATTCTCTACCAGTACAAATATCCTCTACAACTACATATATTCTCTACCAGTACAAATATCCTCTACAACTACATATATCCTCTACAACTACAAATATCCTCTACTACTACAAATATCCTCTACAACAGAACAGACAGTCTACAATTCCTACCTTTGTATCCAGGCACAACTGGCTGGCTTGGGTCTGGCATTGGATGA
>NW_013711139.1:0-419 GCF_000517525.1 Limulus polyphemus | reverse complement strand
AGATAACCATAAACTCTTATCTACTGATTGTTTCAGATAACCGAAAACTCCAATCTGCTGTTTGTTTCAGATAAACAAAACCCAATCTACTGTTTGTTTTCAGATAACCATAAACTCTAATATACTGTTTGTTTTCAGATAAACAAAAACCCCAATCTACTGTTTGTTTTCAGATGACCATAAACTATAATCTACTGTTTGTTTTCAGATAACCATAAACTCTAATCTACTGTTTGTTTTCAGATAACCATAAACTCTAATTTACTGATTGTTTCAGATAACCGAAAACTCTAATCTACTGTTTGTTTTCAGAAAACCATAAACTTTAATCTACTGTTTGTTTCAGATAATCATAAACTCTAATCTACTGTTTGTTTCAGATAACCGAAAACTCCAATCTACTGTTTGTTTTCAGATCA
>NW_013711138.1:0-419 GCF_000517525.1 Limulus polyphemus | reverse complement strand
CTAGTATGTCAATGTTATATTTCCAGAGAATGGGTAGTTGGTAATAGTGAATGAGAACCACAACCAAAACTAACCCACAGAAGTGTTCATGCTGGCTAAGAATTACACTAGAAACATTGTTTTGTTCCCCACTGTACTTTAACCCATAGTTTTCATGCGTGTTTTAGCACATTGTGTTTATTGATAGCTTACATAATTGTTGGTATTTCACCCTTTCGGAAGGAGTCTTCAATAACTACCATAATTTTAGTGGAATTAAATGCTGTTTTCTATTTCTTTCCCAGCAACCTGTCAATTGAAAACATTTTATGATTAATCGTCGTCTGATCTGTCCCCAAGGGAACTTTAATGTGTTTTTGGCTTCTTTGTATCTGCATATTCAGATTTTTTCGCTTCTCTGTATCTGCATATTTAGATTT
>NW_013711137.1:0-419 GCF_000517525.1 Limulus polyphemus | reverse complement strand
CTATCTATATATATATATATATATATACACAAATACATGTGTATACACTTACATATGTTCCTACACTCATACACTGTATTCTGTATACGTGTTTAATATAGCAGTGTATTCCGGCTTAATACAAGTCATATATAGCATTGTTGTGTTCTGACTGTGTACACGTTATACATAACTCTGTATTCTGGCTGTATACACGTTATACATAACACATTAGTCTGGCAGTAAATCACATTAAACATCTCGATTAAATGCATTAAATACAACAGCGGAAACATGATATAGTTACTTTTGCTTAGGTTTAAAAGAAGAATTAATTAAACTGCTCTATCATTAAGTCGCCCGCTGGGACAGCAATAAGTCTACGGATTTACAACGATAAAATCAGGGGTTCGATTAGCCTCGGTAGACACAGCAGACAG
>NW_013711136.1:0-419 GCF_000517525.1 Limulus polyphemus | reverse complement strand
TACAGTTATAATTTCAACAGCATATCATTGTCCAATACATCATAAGATTTTAAAAACTCCGTGTATTCACTTCTTATATCAAATACAATATTAATTAAAACAGCATGTCATTGTACAATACATCATAAGGTCATAAAGACCCGTGTATTAACTTGTTTTATAAGATATAGTTATAATTATAACAGCATGTCATTGTACAAAACATCATAAGGTCATAAAGACCGCGTGTATTCACTTGTTTTATAATACACTGTTATATTTACAACAGCATGTCATTCCATATTACATCAAAACGTCATAAAGACCCCGTGTAATCACTTGTTATATAAAACACAGTTGAATTACAACAGCATGTCATTGTACCATACATCATAAGGTCATAAAGACCGCGTGTATTCACTTCTTATATAAAATACAGT
>NW_013711135.1:0-419 GCF_000517525.1 Limulus polyphemus | reverse complement strand
GATGTCCTGGTACAGGCTTTTTGATGGCCTGATACATGCTTTTAAATGGCCTAATACATGCTTTCAGATGACCTGATACAAGCTTTTAGATGGCCTAATACATGCTTTAGATGGCCTGATAAAAGCTTTTAGATGGCCTGGTACAAGCTTTTATATGGCCTGATACAAGGTGATACGATTCCGATAACAAGATAATAAAAAAGCCTCAATGTTGGCACGCTTATAGTCAAACTTTAAAACTTTTTCAGAAAGACTGCCAAAGAAATTGTAATCACAGAAATTTCATTTGACTACGTACTTCTCCAGCCCCCCCTCTCCCCCCAATAAAGTTACAGTGGATACTTTGTATATTTAAACCTTTTCTTGAAGGGTGAGGTCATCGGACAGTAGATGGTCTGTGAAATATATGTTGTCTATGA
>NW_013711134.1:0-419 GCF_000517525.1 Limulus polyphemus | reverse complement strand
GCAGATGGTACTCTGGACAAGAAGGATAAAGTGTATATTTTAGAAGAAAAGCATTTCAAGAGAAATTGCTAGCAACTTGTGCCCAGGCACAATGAAAGTGAATATTTATGTTTCTCAAACCACACAAATGATATTAGGGTTCTATGCGCATGACAAAATATGTAATCATATATGCTAATTCATACTGATTGCTCTTAAACAAGGTCATGTTCAATAAAGAAAGAACTGTTTGCAGTTGTAGGTTTTGTCAACTATTACCATCATTACTTACATGGTAGAAATTTCATCAGTTGAGAGAATCATGAATAAATAAATGGTTTACGAACTTCAAGAACTCTAAGGGGATTATTGTACATTAGATTATAACATTGCAAGAGTTTGACTTTAATGTATGTCACACAAAAGACAGTAGCACAATA
>NW_013711133.1:0-419 GCF_000517525.1 Limulus polyphemus | reverse complement strand
TAGCTGTTTTATGCTCATTATTATTCTTGTGATCGTGGGCAGCATTATGTGAGTGAAGTCTATTGCAGTATTCATGATAGAATATATTTAGGACATCTGAGAAAAGCAATAAAAGAAGCAGAAAAGTGTCCCAGTAATTGTGGATTAGATAAGACACTCTTACAGGACCACCGTCGTATAATGCCAAAACTGCTTGCCAACCAGTCTATGAGATATTGAGAAGTGTTTTGGTCAGTCTCCTTTCTTGACATTTTGACTTGGGCAGACACCAATACTGGTCCAACACTGATATAGAGTCTTACCTTCTACTGATGAGTCATTAAGTGTCTGTCACACAGCTAAGTCACTATCAAACTCGATATTTTCAGATTCAGTTGTAGAAGTTAAGGAATCACTGTTGTTGTTCATGGAATACTCTG
>NW_013711132.1:0-419 GCF_000517525.1 Limulus polyphemus | reverse complement strand
CTTTAAGGACCTTGGATAACAAGTATAACAATTGGTAAATGTATTTACAATGAACAACCTTACAACAGGTTTACCAACTAATGTAAGGTTATTTAGATTACAAGAACTTACCAAACTGGTGACGTATCACAACAGTATCTTCCATCATTTTAAAGTAAGATCCATTCCTCAAGTTACAACAAAACCACTGACTGCAGCAATAACTGGTTTAGATGTCAACGTTTCTTGAAGGTCCCTACAATCTTGTGAGTGGAATAGTAAAACAAATCACCATATCAATGAAATCAATACAGTTCATGAATAATTAGAATATTCTGTGTAACTATATCTTTTAAATTTTGTATAAAAATGAGTTTAAAATTTGAATATCTGGAAAAATACTTGTTATTTTACACAAGTTTTCTATTAAAAGTAAGAAG
>NW_013711131.1:0-419 GCF_000517525.1 Limulus polyphemus | reverse complement strand
CCAATAATTACATTAATTGTTGTTTTTATCAATTTATATTATGGTTTGCTCATTATAGTAATTTATACTATGTATTACGGTATCTTAAGGTAAACACATTACTATAGGAAAATACAGAAATAACACGATGTCAAACACGCACGCACACACAAATTTAAACCTTGACCCTGTTTCCATCAAAAATATTCTTCTTGAAGGATATTGGCCCATGCCCCCCACCTATTGTTTAATATGTGACTGGCAAATGTATCAAGTTTCCTTTACTGGAAATCCAAGACTGTTTGGGACTTTGCAAGGTGTCTAGTGAAAATGTTTGAAGACTATTTGGGGGTATGCTTCAGCAGAGACTTTGGTAAATGTCTGAAGAAAGGTTTTGAAGACTATATGGGGTATGCCTCAGTAGTGACTTTGGTAAGTGT
>NW_013711130.1:0-419 GCF_000517525.1 Limulus polyphemus | reverse complement strand
ATACATTTTAAAGTGCATATTTGAACCTTAGTTTCACACATTTTAAAGTGCAATATTTAAACCTCAGTCTCACACATTTTAAAGTGCATTATTTGAACCTCAGTCTCATACATTTTAAAGTGCATATTTGAACCTCAGTCTCACACATTTTAAAGTGCATATTTGAACCTCAGTCTCACACATTTTAAAGTGCATTATTTGAACCTCAGTCTCGCACATTTTAAAGTGCAATATTTGAACCTCAGTCTCACACATTTTAAAGTGCATTATTTAAACCTTAGTTTCACACATTTTAAAGTGCATTATTTAAACCTCAGTCTCACACATTTTAAAGTGCAATATTTGAACCTCAATCTTACACATTATTGTTTGTTTTTGCAATATATTTAGTTAATCATCAATATTGAGTGGCGTAAGTA
>NW_013711129.1:0-419 GCF_000517525.1 Limulus polyphemus | reverse complement strand
AGTTGTAAGTCCGCAGACATGCCGCTGTGCCACTGAGAGGGGAGGCAGCTGTATACCTGTTAAACATAAGAATAAGTTGATAAAAATCTTATTTTATAGGTATTTTCGTAAAGAAATACAAAATTTAAACAATGTGTTATTAAAAAAAATTTTTTTTCGCCGATTACACCATTTTCTGAATTGTAATGTTGTAATTCATCACACTTATCGCTGAGACACGAGGGTCTTTCGGTTAATTGCAATTTTATTATTTATTTTATCGATTGCACCAATGATAGAGCACGTGTTGACAGTTCTATAAACAATAATAGAGCACGTATGGACAGTTCTATCAACAATAATAGAGCACGTGTGGACAGTTCTATAAACAATAGATAGAGCACGTATGGACAGTTCTATCAACAATGATAGAGCACGTA
>NW_013711128.1:0-419 GCF_000517525.1 Limulus polyphemus | reverse complement strand
ATAAACAAGAGCAACTAACATATAAAAATTAAGAACTTCTTTAGGTGCAAAAAAAATATTTAAATAACATTTTTTTTTTTTGTCCTTGAGGAATGCATGAGGAGCATATCTAGATAGACACTGCATGATGTAACCTAAAATTTTGTGTACCCTAAAATCTCCACACTCCGTGATTTGTGGTAGTTAGACATGATTCAAAGACCAATAAAACAACAAAATTAAATGGTATAAGATTTAAACCATTATCAGCCTGAAACTGTTTAGGATAAATAATTAATTTTCTCTTAGAATCTGCAATCTTTCTAGAAATAAAAAAGGGTAATTTAAATTTATCATTTTCGGTACTGGCATGGCCTGGTAGTCCAAATTCAAAACAAAGAAACCATCTTCTGTCTCTTTCTCTTTTTTTTTTTTTGGAT
>NW_013711127.1:0-419 GCF_000517525.1 Limulus polyphemus | reverse complement strand
TCCTTACTGATTTACATACATACAAATATGTATCCAAATAAACTATCACATCCTTACTGATTTACATACATACAAATATGTATCCAAATAAACTCTTACATCCTTACTGATTTACATACATACAAATATGTATCCAAATAAACTATCACATCCTTACTGATTTACATACATACAAATATGTATCCAAATACACTATCACAATACAAATATGTATCCAATAAACTATCACATCCTTACTGATTTACATACATACAAATATGTATCCAACTGATTTACATACATACAAATATGTATCCAAATAAACTCTTACATCCTTACTGATTTACATACATACAAATATGTATCCAAATACACTCTGACATCCTTACTGTATTTGGATACATATTTGTATGTATGTAAATCAGTAAGGATGTAAAACT
>NW_013711126.1:0-419 GCF_000517525.1 Limulus polyphemus | reverse complement strand
AACTGTAAGAATGGTGTAAGGTATAAACATGGTTATAAACTGTAGGAATGATGTAAGGTATAAACATTATTATAAACTGCAGGAATGATGTAAGGTATAAACATTGTTATAAACTGTAGGAATGATGTAAGGTATAAACATTGTTATAAACTGCAGGAATGATGTAAGGTATAAACATTGTTATAAACCGTTGTAAATAATGTAAGATATAAACATTGTTATAAACTGAAGGAATGATGTAAGGTGTAAACATTGTTATAAACTCTAGGAATGGTGTAAGGTATAAACATTGTTATAAATTGTAGGAATGATGTAAGGTATAAACATTGTTATAAACTGCAGGAATGATGTAAGGTATAAACATTGTTATAAACTGTAGGAATGATGTAAGGTATAAACATTGTTATAAATCGTTGTAA
>NW_013711125.1:0-419 GCF_000517525.1 Limulus polyphemus | reverse complement strand
GCGGAACTGTACCAGACAATATCACAGGAATTTCTGAAAAGTAGACATTGATATCGTACTAGGTTTAAAATTTATTGTTACAGTATTGTTGTTGTTGTTGGCGGATTTTTAGTAAAGCTACACAATGGTCTGTCTGTCCTCTGTGAGTAATCGAGTCATGGATTTTAGTGTCGTACGTAACGTCCACGTTACTTTGTCCCGCACCAAAAGTTGTCGAAGCAATGAAACGAATTTTCTCCACATTCTTTAAAAGAAAAAACATTTTTCTTTTCCCCATTCTGCTTAATTACACTGGTCAACAAAAAGTTATCTGTTGCTAGAAAACATACAACTGTTTCTAAGTAATTTGACGATTCTGATTTTAAAAATCGTGTTGAAAATTATTGATCACCTCTAGTTTTCCAGTTGTGATAGATTAA
>NW_013711124.1:0-419 GCF_000517525.1 Limulus polyphemus | reverse complement strand
ATACGGTATACTGATTGTAGGTGTGTATCTATTGACTTAAAATTCTCTAGTAGTTAGCATATAGAATAAAAGAACCATTCTTTGGATATGGTAGCGCAAAGCTAGACAATAGGGTATATTTGCTCTGTCCATAAACTTGCTGCTAACACGTACTGTGAGACAGCTCAGAACAACAGTAAGAATAACTATTTATAATTTAACATGTTGGTAAGTATATAATCATGCACTAAGCATAGAAATTAGTACATATACAAAACGAATTATAGAAGATACGGGAAGTCATTAAACCTTCATGTCTTAACAATTTGATGCAACAGGGCGAAGAGAGAAATTAGAGTTACTCCAACAGCCAGTGGTCATCCAGAAGATAATCCTTAAACAAAATTCAACAAGAAACTTGCGCAATCGTAGGAGATGTT
>NW_013711123.1:0-419 GCF_000517525.1 Limulus polyphemus | reverse complement strand
AAAATTATTAGATCGAGTATGTTATTACGGCTTCTGTGCAATCACACAAGAAGTACAACGAAAAACTCAAAGACGAAACTTGAAGACTGCAATGAAAAATTTCATGCTACTTTCAATCCGAAAAGAGCAAATTTCTCTTCTCCCTAACAAAAGCATAAAAAATAAAGAGAATCGTAGATTTCTCTGCTAATTTTTCTTTCAAATACGTATTTTTGGCGATTTTTAAAAAAAATTATTTTTTCTCAAAATATCAAAGGCTATACCCTTGGTAGTTTTCATAAATTTGGTGAAAAATTTTGTTTTCGTTTTATTGGACCAGAAAGATGCCCTCGATGTACACTTTTGATAATGGATCTCTTTTCATCAAAACTCCCAATATTTAAGCTACGACTGGTTGTGAAAAACCCCGCTATTTAACA
>NW_013711122.1:0-419 GCF_000517525.1 Limulus polyphemus | reverse complement strand
AGCTCTATAAAGTTTGTTTTTGTTCACCTAAACACGTATAAATATTAACCATTTATAATTACGTTATACAGCTTTATAAAGTTTGTTTTTGTTCACCTAAACACATATAAATATTTACCATTTGTAATTACGTTATACAGCTTTCTAAAGTTTGTTTTTGTTCACCTAAACACATATAAATATTTAACATTTGTAATTATGTTATACAGCTCTATAAAGTTTGTTTTTGTTCACCTAAACACGTATAAATATTAACCATTTGTAATTACGTTATACAGCTTTATAAAGTTTGTTTTTGTTCACCTAAACACATATAAATATTTACCATTTGTAATTATGTTATACAGCTCTATAAAATTAGTTTTTGTTCACTTAAACATTTATAAATATTTACATTGTAATTATGTTATACAGCTCTA
>NW_013711121.1:0-419 GCF_000517525.1 Limulus polyphemus | reverse complement strand
TGTAAAAACAAAAAATCTTTTATCCTTTTTGATGAAAAAATATAATTGGATTCCCAGTTACTGAACGCGCGAGGAAGGAACGGTGCACGAGACAATGAAGTGTTTTTGACCTGTTTAAGTCATATTGATTTTTACATAAGTAAGTGTTGTTACTAATCTGGTCGTTGATAAAGGTCATGAATTTAAACATTAGAATACAGCATATAATATCATGATGAAACCTGCTAAAAAAAGCATTGAAAATACAGCATATAACATTATGATGAAACCCGCTAAAAAAACATTGAAAATACAGCATATAACATTATGATGAAACCTGCTAAAAAACATTGAAAATACAGCATATAACATTATGATGAAACTTGCTAAAAAACATTGAAAATACAGCATATAACATTATGATGAAACCTGCTAAAAAA
>NW_013711120.1:0-419 GCF_000517525.1 Limulus polyphemus | reverse complement strand
GGACCAACTTTTGCAAAACCGACACAAATCTATTCAAGAAGGTCCACTGTCTGCAAAACTGACATAAATCTATTCAGGAAGCACCACTGTCTGCAAAACTGACATAAATCTATTCAGGAAGGACCAACGTCTGCAAAACCGACACAGATGTATTCAAGAAGGACCACCGTCTGCAAAACTGACACAAATCTATTTAAGAAGGACCACCGTCTGCAAAACTGACACAAATCTATTCATGAAGGACCAACGTCTGCAAAACCGACACAAATCTATTCAGAAAGGACCACCATTTGCAAACCCGACACAGAGCTATTTAAGAAGGACCACCTTCTGCAAAACCGACACAAATCTATTCAGGAAGGACCAACGTCTGCAAAACCGACTCAGCTGTATTCAAGAAAGACCACCGTCTGCACAAT
>NW_013711119.1:0-419 GCF_000517525.1 Limulus polyphemus | reverse complement strand
GACATTGTGGAACATGATTGACTCGTATCTCTGAGAGTTCGTGTGGCGCATTGGTGTGAAAATGATGATCTCTTCAAGGAAATATTTAAGAATATTTCCGAATTTTCACATTGAATTTGTAACATAGTCAATAAATATTTAGTATTGTCTTCATGTCTTGCAACTCTTATAAATACATAGGTATATATGTAATGCTAAAAGTTCTTCCCCTGTTTCGTAAACAAAATAAAAAAAAACATTTCTTTTCATTTCTCCAAATGTGTGAAATTAACATTAAAAACTACATTTAAAAATATATATATTATCTTCTATATGAACGCGGTGCATGAATCAGAAAAGATACCCAAAATTAAATAAATAATTAAAAATCAACGATTTATATACACCTGGAAAAAAGTTAAGCACCCCCGTGTTTTTTT
>NW_013711118.1:0-419 GCF_000517525.1 Limulus polyphemus | reverse complement strand
GTCCTACATCTACAAGACAAACAAAACTACAAACCAAACTGTTTAGTATAAACCAGATGTCCTACATCTACAGCAAACAAAACCTACAAACCCAAAACTGTTCAGTATAAACCAGATGTCCTACATCTACAGCAAACAAAACCTACAAACCCAAAACTGTTCAGTATAAACCAGATGTCCTACATCTACAGCAAACAAAAACTACAAACCCAAAACTGTTTAGTATAAACTAGTTGTTCTAGATCTACAGCAAACAAAAACTACGAACCCAAAACTGTTCAGTATAAACCAGATGTCCTACATCTACAGCAAACAAAAACTACAAACTCAAAACTGTTCAGTATAAACCAGATGTCCTACATCTACAGCAAACAAAAACTACAAACCCAAAGCTGTTTAGTATAAACCAGATGTCCTAC
>NW_013711117.1:0-419 GCF_000517525.1 Limulus polyphemus | reverse complement strand
CCGTGTGGAAGTACATGTAGTATTTATTTTGATGTTTCATTGACTTTATATTTCAAAACTTAAAGTAAATTTTATAAGATTAAAAACTTAAAACTTTTCAAATATATTTGCACTGGACAAAGTCTGTCATTGCTTTTATCTTTCCCATTAAGTTTAGAGATATTTTGAAGATAAAATACAGTCACCACTTTTGGATGTCAGTATATGTGAAATTGAAGTAAATAATTTTTGGGGAATATTTCAACATGAAAAATGGACTTAAAGGTGGACCAGAAGTAATTTCTTTCACTGAAACCTACTGGCTTTTTACTACATTTTTTTTAGATCTTTAATGTTATGTGTTCAGGGTTTGTGTGGTTGCTAAGAAGTGGTATGAGACACTAGTTTATTCAGACTTTGCCTCCCCCCCAAAAAAATTG
>NW_013711116.1:0-419 GCF_000517525.1 Limulus polyphemus | reverse complement strand
GCATTACATAGGTCAGTTGTGATTTGTCCTCGGTCATACCTGTGTAACATCTGTAACAATCTTGGTGTTATCATTCAATAAAAATTAATACTGTTTAACAAACGTTACATAGGTCAGTTGTGATTTATCCTCGGTCATACCCATGCAACATGTGTTACAATCTTGGTGTTATAATTCAACAAAAATTAATACTGTTTAACAAGCATTACATAGGTCAGTTGTGATTTGTCTTCGGTCATACCTGTGTAACATCTGTTACAATATTGGTGTTATCATTCAACAAAAATAATACTGTTTAACAAACGTTACATAGGTCAGTTGTGATTTATCCTCGGTCATACCCATGCAACATCTGTTACAATCTTGGTGTTATCATTCAATAAAAATTAATACTGTTTAACAAACGTTACATAGGTCAG
>NW_013711115.1:0-419 GCF_000517525.1 Limulus polyphemus | reverse complement strand
GATACATGTTTGTAAATGGTGAAGATGTTCATTATTCAAATGATACATGTTTGTTGGTAAACAGTGAAGATGTTCATTATTTAGATAATACACGTTAGTAAATGGTGAAAATGTTCATTATTCAGATAATACAGGTTTGTTGATAAACAGTGAAGATGTTCATTATTTAGATAATATATGTGTGTTGGTAAACAGTGAAGATGTTCATTATTTAGATATTATATGTGTGTTGGTAAACAGTGAAGATGTATATTATTTAGATAATATAGGTGTGTTGGTAAACAGTGAAGATGTTCATTATTTAGATAATATATGCGTGTTGGTAAACAGTGATAAACAGTGAAGATGTTCATTATTTAGATAATATATGCGTGTTGGTAAACAGTGAAGATGTTCATTATTTAGATAATATATGCGTG
>NW_013711114.1:0-419 GCF_000517525.1 Limulus polyphemus | reverse complement strand
ACTCGCTGACGCAACAATAGTTTAATCCAGGTTGTAAAACAAACGTTGAAGTAGGTTTACTTGTACGTTTGAAATTAAATTTGTATATACTATTCAAATTTTAGTAGTTTGTAACAGTGATACAGTGATTATACTGCACAATAATATATTTGAAAAACTGCATTATTAAGCTTTAATTGTTAAGTGTTTACTACCTCTAGAACTAATACACATGGAAGTTTCCAATACTAAATTTGTATTATTGAATATTTTTGAATGTTATTCAGCACTCAATAGTATTGAATTTTAAAATAAGATTTTTATTTAGAAAAAAATTATTTTTCTAAAAATTTCTCACCGTACTTCTTTAAGGATACAGAGACAGCATTTTTATATAAATATTGTTGCGTCATCGTGATCACGTGACAATTCTCACGCTC
>NW_013711113.1:0-419 GCF_000517525.1 Limulus polyphemus | reverse complement strand
GTTAATATACCACCTTGATCTGAGTGAACCATGCTAATATACCACCTTGATCTCTCCACAAACCATGCTAATATACCACCTTGATGTCTGAATGAACCAAGTTAATATACCATCTTGATCTCTGCACAAACCATGCTAACATACCACCTTGATATCTGAGTGAACCATGTTAATATACCACCTGGATCTCTGAGTGAACCATGTTAATATACCACCTTGATCTCTGCACAAACCATGTTAATATACCACCTTGATCTCTGCACAAACCATGTTAATATACCACCTTGATCTCAGCCTGAACCATGCTAATATACCACCTTGATCTCAGCCTGAACCATGCTAATATACCACCTTGATCTCTGCACAAACCATGTTAATATACCACATTAATCTCTGAGTGAACAATGTTAATATACCAC
>NW_013711112.1:0-419 GCF_000517525.1 Limulus polyphemus | reverse complement strand
AAAAACTTTTAGGGAGAGGGGGAGGGTCTTACATTCTTATTTTTATTGTTTGTTTTTCAAATTAGCATTTAAACTTTGTTAATATTCACTAAAAAATTATCAGAGCTTCGATCTCACTTTTCAAGGTGAAAACATAGTTTTATAGAAATTGTGTGTGGGGGTTGATTTATAAATTAAGACAGTTATTTACAATATAAAACACCAATTAAAGAGCTTACGTTGCTAACACGTAAATACCAGTAAATAGTTCAGTAACAAATATATCGAAAGACAGGGTTAAGGATCAATGGCAGTAAATATACCTAAACACGTGGTTAAGGTTCAGTAACAATAAGATATACCTAAACACGTGGTTAAGGGTTCAGTAACAACAATATAATGATATAATTTGTCCAGCCTTCTAATGATGTAAGTTGTTA
>NW_013711111.1:0-419 GCF_000517525.1 Limulus polyphemus | reverse complement strand
ACAGATCATCACTACAAAAGTGACTACAAACAGATCATCACTACTAAAGTGATTACAAACAGATCAACACTACTAAAGTGATTACTGACAGATCATCACTACTAAAGTGATTACAGACAGATCATCACTACTAAAGTGATTACAGACAGATCATCACTACTAAAGTGACTACAAACAGATCATCACTACTAAAGTGATTACAAACAGATCATCACTAGTAATGTAACTAAAGACAGATCATCACTACTAAAGTGATTACTGACAGATCATCACTACAAAGTGACTACAAACAGATCATCACTACTAAAGTGATTACAAACAGATCATCACTAGTAATGTAACTAAAGACAGATCATCACTAGTAATGTAACTAAAGACAGATCATCACTACTAAGGTGATTACTGACAGATCACACTAC
>NW_013711110.1:0-419 GCF_000517525.1 Limulus polyphemus | reverse complement strand
TATATATCGTGGTGAAATTTTAATCACAAGTTTTTATTTACCATATATATATATTTATCGATGTGAATAATTAATCGGAAGTTTTATTTTTCAAGTATACGTATATCGTCGAGAATGTTAATCAGAAGTTTTTATTTACCATATATATATATATATAAATAGCGATGTGAATTTTTAAACAGAAGTTTTTATTTACCATATATATATATATCGATGTGAATGTTTAATTCAGAAGTTTCTATTTACCATATATATATATATATATATATCGTTGTAAATCATTACTCAGAAGTTTTTATTTACCATATATGTATACATCGCTGTAAGTGTTTAATCACAAGATTCTATTTACTATGTATATATATATATTGTTGTGAATGTTTCATCAGAAGTTTTTATTTATCATGTATATGTATATC
>NW_013711109.1:0-419 GCF_000517525.1 Limulus polyphemus | reverse complement strand
TATAAATTCCATATCATGCTATATGAAGAAACAGTTAAGCTTGGACGGATAACAGCAATATGCAGGAAATCATTACCAGAAAAAGTGTATGTTTGCTCGGAACATTTTTTTGTTGGTACGCCAACTGAAAGAAATCCATCCCCTAAACTTAAATTGGAATATGAGAAAAAAGCAATGCCTGGTCACGAAAGTTACAGAGACAATAAGGTGAAGTAAAAAACGAAAGCTTATTGACGTGGATGAATAATCTGACATGGATAATGAAGATGGGTTATGTTTTACAAGTATTTTCCTCATTTATCATTTAAGAGGCAATATAGCATGTAAAGAGTTTAGTTATATTTAAAGCCAGTGCAAGATTGTTTCCAACTAAACAGTGTTGTGTTATGTAGGGGAAAATAAATAATATGTATATATAT
>NW_013711108.1:0-419 GCF_000517525.1 Limulus polyphemus | reverse complement strand
TTGTACCTTATTTTTCTTACTTAATTCTGTCATATCCCCAGTTCTTGGGAGTTCATCTGAGATGGGTTGACCTTATTTTTCTTACCTAATTCTATCATTTCCCAAGTTCTTGCGAGTTCATCTAAGATGGGTTGACCTTATTTTTCTTACCTAATTCTATCATTTCCCAAGTTCTTGCGAGTTCATCTAAGATGGGTTGACCTTATTTTTCTTACCTAATTCTATCATTTCCCAAGTTTTTGAGAGTTCATCAGAGATGGGTTGGCCTTATTTTTCTTACCTAATTCTATAATTTCCCAAGTTTTGGGGAGTTTATCTGAGATGGGTTGACCTTATTTTTCTTACCTAATTCTGTCAGTTCCCAGTTCTTGGGAGTTCATCTGAGATGGGTTGACTTTATTTTCTTACCTAATTCTGTC
>NW_013711107.1:0-419 GCF_000517525.1 Limulus polyphemus | reverse complement strand
ACACCTCAGTAAAGACAGAAAACCAGACACGATAAAGTACATAATGATGTACACCCAAGTAAAGACAGAACAACCAGACACGGTAAAGTACATAATGATGTACACCCAAGTAAAGACAGAAGAACTAGACACGATAAAGTACATAATGATGTACACCCAAGTAAAGACAGAAGAACTAGACACGATAAAGTACATAATGATGTACACCCAAGTAAAGACAGAAGAACTAGACACGATAAAGTACATAATGATGTACACCCAAGTAAAGACAGAAGAACCAGACACGATAAAGTACATGATGATGTACACCCAAGTAAAGACAGAAGAACCAGACACGATAAAGTACATAATGAGGTACACCCCGTAAAGACAGAAGAACCAGACACGATAAAGTACATAATGATGTACACCCCGGTAAT
>NW_013711106.1:0-419 GCF_000517525.1 Limulus polyphemus | reverse complement strand
ACATTAATAACGTGAGAGTGCTTATAGAAGAAAGAGAACCTAATCCAACACTCATAAGATCCAATAGGTACATTATTAACGTGAGAGTGCTTATAGAAAAAAGAGAACCTAATCCAACACCCATAAAATCCAATAGGTACATCAATAATGTGAGAGTGTTTATAGAAGAAAGAGAACCTAATCCAACACCCATAAGATCCAATAGGTACATTAATAACGTGAGAGTGTTTATAGAAGAAAGAGAACCTAATCCAACACGCATAAGATCCAATAGGTACATTAATAACGTGAGAGTGCTTAGAGACGGAAGAGAACCTAATACAACACCAAGATCCAATAGGTACATTAGTAATATGAGAATGCTTATAGAAGGAAGAGAACCTAATCCAACACTGATAAGATCCAGTAGGTACATTAAT
>NW_013711105.1:0-419 GCF_000517525.1 Limulus polyphemus | reverse complement strand
AAGATGTGAAAATTCAGCATGGCCAGATCTAGGTGGTAAATAAAGATGTGAAAATTCAGCATGACCAGATGTAGGTGGTAAATAAAGATGTGAAAATTCAGCATGGCCAGATCTAGGTGTTGAATAAAGATGTGAAAATTCAGCATGACCAGACGTAGGTGTTGAATAAAGATGTGAAAATTCAGCATGACCAGATGTAGGTGTTGAATAAAGATGTGAAAATTCAGTATGACCAGACGTAGGTGTTGAATAAAAATGGGAAAATTCAGCATGACCAGATGTAGGTGTTGAATAAAGATGTGAAAATTCACTATGACCAGACGTAGGTGTTGAATAAAGATGTGAAAATTCAGCATGACCAGACGTAGGTGTTGAATAAAGATGTGGAAATTCAGCGTGACCAGACGTAGGTGTTGAAT
>NW_013711104.1:0-419 GCF_000517525.1 Limulus polyphemus | reverse complement strand
ATCTTGTATCACTGTGTCACGTTGTGTTGATTTGGTAGGTTTTTCCAAAATTAGATATAAAATTAGATGGGGGTCCAAACCCCCTTCATGACCTTCATCACGTCATCCTGTATAACTGTCAAGTTGTGCTGATTTGGCAGGATTTTCCGAAATTAGATATGAAATTAGGTGGGGGTCCAACCCCCCCCATTCACGACCTTTCTCATGTCATCTTGTATCACTGTGTCACGTTGTGTTGATTTGGTAGGTTTTTTCCAAAATTAGATATAAAATTAGATGGGGGTCCAAACCCCCTTCATGACCTTCATCACGTCATCCTGTATAACTGTCAAGTTGTGCTGATTTGGCAGGATTTTCCGAAATTAGATATGAAATTAGGTGGGGGTCCAACCCCCCCCATTCACGACTTTCCTCATGTC
>NW_013711103.1:0-419 GCF_000517525.1 Limulus polyphemus | reverse complement strand
GTAACTATGCTAGATATTTACTAATAGGGAGTGTTAACTTTCTCTATAGGTTAGGTTAAGCTAATGTGTTTCAGATTAATAATAATATGACAAGTTGAGTTCTGTGGTTAATATAATAGTTTATTTATTAAAGACAAATTATTATTCTTTGTAAACTTCAAGTTCAAGGTATGTGGTCTCCATGGGAGAAATGGGGGCCTTGCAGTACCACTTGTGGAGAGGGAATGCAGGAACGAGAGAGAGTCTGTGGGAATCCACCGCCACAAAATGGCGGTAAAGGATGTATAGGCCCAGATAAAGAAATTAGAATGTGTGAACTTAAACCGTGTCCTGGTAAGAGCATGTTTCATGTTTATTATCAAAAGATCAGAACTAACCACTGTTTGTAGTATTACTCTGAATAGATAAGAGTGTAAGTG
>NW_013711102.1:0-419 GCF_000517525.1 Limulus polyphemus | reverse complement strand
TTAGCTTAAAAAATGTTATCCTTTATACTTGTGTTTCTACAACAGCCAGTTGCTGTCCATTCAACAAACTTTTGTCATGAGTACTCTGCTTAAACAGTCTATCAAAGAATAAATTTATTTTGTTGTAAGTATAGTTTCTTAAGATAAAAATGGATTTCTTTTCTCATTTTCACCAACTTTATAAGCGTTTTTCAAGTTAGATGGCGCTCAATATGTCACTCATCAACAATAACCTGAAGTGCACTAGGTTTTTTGATAACACGACTGTACCGGCATAATTAAATATCCAATATGTCACTCATCAACAATAACCTAAAGTGCACTAGGTTTTTTGATAACACGACTGTACCGGCATAATTGAATATCCAATATGTCACTCATCAACAATAACCTAAAGTGCTGTAGGTTTTTGATAACAC
>NW_013711101.1:0-419 GCF_000517525.1 Limulus polyphemus | reverse complement strand
AACTTTTGGCTCTTTGCTGTAAGATTATACTAGTACTTTCCTTGGATGTAAAAATTCAAGTTGGCTTCTTTTTGTTATACTACACTATTACTTTCCTTGCAAATAAAATTATCTATTGGCGCCTACTTGTAGGATAAGACTAGTTATTTCGTTTCATATAAATATACCTTTTGGCGTCTTTTTATAAGATCAAACTAGTAATTTCCTTGAAAATAAAAATACATATTGGCGCCTTGATGAAAGATTAAATAAGTAATTTACTTAGATAAAAATATACCTATTGGCGCCTTGTGGTAAGATTAGACTAGTACTTTCCTTGAAAATAAAAATACCTATTTACTTCTGGTTTTAATTTTACACTAGTACTTTCCATGGAAATTAGAATATATAGTGGTGTCTTCTAGTAAGATTAAACTATT
>NW_013711100.1:0-419 GCF_000517525.1 Limulus polyphemus | reverse complement strand
GTTCTTACGCTATCAAAGATACCCAGATAGTAGTTCTTACGCTATCAAAGATACCCAGATAGTAGTTCTTACGCTATCAAAGATACCCAGATAGTAGTTCGTTCTTACGCTATCAAAGATACCCAGATAGTAGTTCGTTCTTACGCTATCAAAGATACCCAGATAGTAGTTCGTTCTTACGCTATCAAAGATACCCAAGATAGTAGTTCTGGAAAAGAAACACTTATGTAGGTCAACAATCTTGTATACTTCAGAAGCTTTTTTTTGGGAGGGGGTCAAAATTTTCCCGCAGACTTATACAAAGAGTTATCTGCGCATGCGTGTTCATAATTTTAAATTGATACACTACAGGGGGAGGCAGCTAGTTAACAACACCCATTCTCAAATTGACAGTCGGGATACGCTAACTACTTGGCCAC
>NW_013711099.1:0-419 GCF_000517525.1 Limulus polyphemus | reverse complement strand
ACAATATCCACTGCTAAGATAATACAAACAGTTGAATTACAAGCACGCTATATGATATGTACTGCTATGATAATACAAACAGTTGAGTTACAAGCATGCTACACGATATGTACTACTAGGATAATACAAACAGTTGAATTACAAGCATGCTATATGATATGTACTGCTATGATAATACAAACAGTTGAATTACAAGCATGCTATATGATATGTACTGCTATGATAATACAAACAGTTGAATTACAAGCATGCTATATGATATGTACTGCGAGGATAATGAGTATTACAAGAAATTTTTTCTACTTAATTTTTTTTATTTAAGTTTTCTTATCTAACATAATAAGTTTTAATTCTTTCATTTTAATTACTTTTAATAAAGAATAAGAAACAAGAAATTTAATACTTGCATCTAGCTGAGG
>NW_013711098.1:0-419 GCF_000517525.1 Limulus polyphemus | reverse complement strand
CGAGATAAATCATCAGTATTTTCCAAGGTTACGTTCAGGATGATGTGAAAGTTATTTAAACTCTTTGAAGATTACCTAGCTTTTTGAAATGTGATAAATTGGAAACCAATTCAATGCTACATGATCTGGCTGAAGTTCGATCTTTTGTCTATACAACTGCTAATGGTAATTATTTATGTATCATGAAAGATTTAGTAGATTTTTTCAAGATATACAACATCTCCTTTCTGCAGCTATCCAATGCCACGGTATAGGAGACAATCACATACTATTTGTGGTAAAACTGTTATCTTTTCTTTCTCTTGTTTATTATTGCTTGTTCTCGATAAGCACTCCAACGAACCTTGTTGGGTTTTGGAATAATATATATAGATGATGAGCTATGCTAGAGAATGGTTTTAGTAACAACATTGTCCAAG
>NW_013711097.1:0-419 GCF_000517525.1 Limulus polyphemus | reverse complement strand
GATAAGATACACCCTAACTAAATAACTAGATACCACTGAACAATCCATCAGATAAGATACACTGTAACTAAATAACTAGATATCACTGAATAATCCATCAGATAAGATAAGATACACCGTAACTAAATAACTAGATGTCACCGAATAATCCATCAGATAAGATAAGATACACCCTAACTAAATAACTAGATACCACTGAACAATCCATCAGATAAGATACATTGTAACTAAATAACTAGATGTCACTGAATAATCCATCAGATAAGATACACCCTAACTAAATAACTAGATACCACTGAACAATCCATCAGATAAGATACACTGTAACTAAATAACTAGATACCACTGAACAATCCATCAGATAAGATACACTGTAACTAAATAACTAGATATCACTGAATAATTCATCAGATAAGATT
>NW_013711096.1:0-419 GCF_000517525.1 Limulus polyphemus | reverse complement strand
GAAAATAAACATATCTTCAGGATAGGATAACTAAATACTCATGTTTAATGAAAATAAGCATATCTTCAGGATAGGATAACTAAGTACTCACGTTTAATGAAAATAAACATATCTTCAGGATAGGATAACTAAGTATTCGTGTTTAATAAAAATAAACATACCTTCAGGATAGGATAACTAAGTATTCGTGTTTAATAAAAATAAACATACCTTCAGGATAGGACAACTAAGTACTCATGTTTAATAAAAATAAACACATCTTCAGGAAGGATAACTAAATACTCATGTTTAATAAAAATAAACATATCTTCAAGATAGGATAACTAAATAATCATGTTTAATAAAAATAAAAATATCTTCAGGATAGGATAACTAAATAATCATGTTTAATAAAAATAAAAATATCTTCAGGATAGGAT
>NW_013711095.1:0-419 GCF_000517525.1 Limulus polyphemus | reverse complement strand
TGTCTCCAAAGTAGCTGCTCCAGTAACTACACCAATGTCTCCAACTTAGCTGCTCCAGTTATTACACCAATGTCTCCAAAGTGGCTACTCAAATCACTATAAACAATGTCTCCAAAGTGGCTACTCCAATCACTACAACCAATGCCTCCAAAGTAGATGCTCCAGTAACTACACCAGTGTCTCCAACATAGCTGTTCCAATTACCACACCAATGTTTCCAAAGTAGCTGCTCCAGTTACTACACCATTGTCTCCAAAGTATCTGCTTCAGTCATACACACATGTCTCCAAAGTAGCTGATCCAGTTACTACACCAATGTCTCCAAAGTATTTGCTTCAATCATACACATATGTCTCCAAAGTAGCTGATCCAGTTACTACACCAATGTCTCCAAAGTATCTGCTTCAATCATAGACAAA
>NW_013711094.1:0-419 GCF_000517525.1 Limulus polyphemus | reverse complement strand
ATATATTGAAACATGTTTTATTCGTTGAATACTTAAACCTTACAGACATTGTATCAGCACTGTTAACACAGTACTAATACCGTATACATAACGAATCAACACTGTTTACAAAGTTACCATAGCATATACACACCGTATCAACACTGTTAACACAATGGTATAGCATATACACACCGTATCAACACTGTTAACACAATGGTATAGCATATACACACCGTATCAACACTGTTAACACAATGGTATAGCATATACACACCATATCAACACTGTTAACACAATGGTATAGCATATACACACCGTATCAACACTGTTAACACAATGGTATAGTATATACACAACGTATCAACACTGTTAACACAATAACCGATAGCGTATAGACAACGTATCAACACTGTTAACACAATAACCGATAGCGTATA
>NW_013711093.1:0-419 GCF_000517525.1 Limulus polyphemus | reverse complement strand
CAATTAGAACATTATAAAGTACGTTTTAGTACAATAAAAACAATGTGTGCTATGTCTTTTGGGACAATTAGAGCATTATAATATACGTTTTAGTACAATAAAAACAATGTGTGCTATGTCTTTTGGTACAATTAGAGCATTATAAAGTACGTTTTAGTACAATAAAAACAACGTGTGCTATGTCTTTTGGTACAATTAGAACATTATAAAGTACGTTTTAGTACAATAAAAACAAATAGTGTGCTATGTCTTTTGGGTACAATTAGAGCATTATAATATACGTTTTAGTACAATAAAAACAATGTGTGCTATGTCTTTTGGTACAAGTAGAGCATTATAAAGTACGTTTTAGTACAATAAAAACAATGTGTGCTATGTCTTTTGGGACAATTAGAGCATTATAAAGTACGTTTTAGTAC
>NW_013711092.1:0-419 GCF_000517525.1 Limulus polyphemus | reverse complement strand
AGAGAGAAATTGGATGCCCTGTTTCTGTATTGTGTTGTTAGCTAGCGGAGTTCTTATAGATATCCCCATATGTGACGTTAAGGTGACATTTTGTTTCACCAATTTTTGCTGCAGAAAAATTTAATGAATATTTTTGGACTTATTTTCATTCAGAAGTAAAGTTTATTAAACTAATTTATTGGACCCTTAATCTTAGAAATGTATGAAATGATGATTCAGCTCAGATATAGTGCTCAGTAATCTGCTGCACTGCAACAGTTAGTCTTTTAGTAGGTAAAACAGAATATTGTAAAATATACTGGTGAGAGGAAGAAATTTATAAGATTGTATGCATTTTGTTTAGTTCACTTGTAGTTTACTTATTTTTGTATTAGTGTTATTAGGATAGATACATTGTTTGTGAATGATTTAGTTGTAAA
>NW_013711091.1:0-419 GCF_000517525.1 Limulus polyphemus | reverse complement strand
CCAGGGAAATTGGCATCAATCTGAACCAGATAAAACTGGATCTCATGGCTGGAGAGCACATGAAGCCAGACTTTATAAAGGTTTGTATACAGACAAAGTTTTACACGGACTGGAAGACTGTTTCTTTGTCCTACAGATATCATTGTTTTTCTTAAGAGTAAATTTAAATGAACGTAGGTGGTAGTCATGTAACAACTTTGATATTGTTAACTTTCCTAATATATAACCATTAGTTACGAATACAGAATATCTTCCTGTTACAAGACATGCGAATAGTTTAGTACAGGTTCGAACTATGGTGACAACTTGACCACATTTCTACTGTCTAGCGCAATATTTATCAACGTCTGTAATCTGACGTAACGATTTGTCATAACGTTTTCTGTGTCGTTTAAAAATATGGCGTAACGTCTAATAAC
>NW_013711090.1:0-419 GCF_000517525.1 Limulus polyphemus | reverse complement strand
TGACGTACATACAAGGTTTAACTAGATGATGAGTGGAATGTTTTAAAAATGTACATGAACATTTATTTCGACATCACTTGTTAACCACCGATCTCTCGTCGGAACATGTGTGTGTGTGTGCGTGAACACACATCATGAACCACCCCATGAAGTCCGTGTGACATGTGCAAACGTTGAAATAAATAAAAACTATCTCGCGAGATAAAATCGGTCAACTCTCGATTGGCCGATGCCCACTTATTAATAATTTGTTAATTAGTTATTATTAATTAATGTTATTAATAAGAACTTTGAGTTAAAGTAAAGGAGGGTGTATAATAATATGTCAACCACACTACATCTGGCCGAACAGGGCTCCTCTGGCCGACTGGGACACAACGGACATGCAGAAGTTGAGACACTGTTTAGATCGACAACTG
>NW_013711089.1:0-419 GCF_000517525.1 Limulus polyphemus | reverse complement strand
AGATATGCGCTGTGCCAATATAGAAACCTCATCAGACATCACAGATATGCGATGAGCCAATAGAAAAACTTCATCAGACATCACAGATATGTGATGTGCCAATAGAGAAACTTCATCAGATATCACAGATATGCGCTGTGCCAATAGAGAAACTTCACTAGACATCACAGATATGCGCTGTGCCAATAGAAAAACTTTATCAGACATCACAGATATGCGCTGTGCCAATAGAAAAACTTCATCAGACATCACAGATATGCGCTGTGCCAATAGAGAAACTTCATCAGATATGCACTGTGCCAATAGAAAAACTTCATCAGATATCACAGATATGCGCTGTGCCAATAGAAAAACTTCATCAGACATCACAGATATGTGATGTGCCAATAGAGAAACTTCATCAGATATCACAGATATGC
>NW_013711088.1:0-419 GCF_000517525.1 Limulus polyphemus | reverse complement strand
ATGTCCATACTTGTAAGCTGCGGAGAATGTAATAATACTTACTGATGTCCATACTTGTAAGCTGCGGAGAATGTAATAATACTTACTAATGTCAATACTTGTAAGCTGCGGAGAATGTAATAATACTTACCAATGTTAATACTTGTAAGCTGCGGAGAATGTAATAATACTTACTAATGTCCATACTTATAAGCTGCGGAGAATGTAATATTACTTACTAATGTCCATACTTGTAAGCTGCGGAGAATGTAGTAATACTTACTAATGTCAATACTTGTAAGCTGTGGAGAATGTAATAATACTTACTGATGTCCATACTAGTAAGCTGCGGAGAATGTAATAATACTTACTAATGTCAATACTTGTAAGCTGTGGAGAATGTAATAATACTTACTGATGTCCATACTTGTAAGCTGCGG
>NW_013711087.1:0-419 GCF_000517525.1 Limulus polyphemus | reverse complement strand
ATCATGTGTAACTACATACCCATCTATAACCTTAACAATATCACAGTATCATTCTTTATCATATATAACTACATACCCATCTATAACCTTAACAATATCACAGTATAATTCTTTATCATGTATAACTACATACCCATCTATAACCTTAACAATATCGCAGTATCATTCTTTATCAATTACTAAACTAACCATATGAGAGATTAAAAAAACAGGTCTTGTTTCATATAAGTTTTAAACTACATTATATGAAATATTCGAGAATTAATACTGGTGTTTTTTTAAAACCCTTTTCACTGTGCAGCTATCTAGCTGCTGTTAAGATGAGATACTATCATTTCATTTTAACTGATGCTAGTATGTTATAAGACTGTTTTATAGTATCAGTTAAACACAGTCTTATAACATACTTTAGTTTAACT
>NW_013711086.1:0-419 GCF_000517525.1 Limulus polyphemus | reverse complement strand
TCGACTCAGTAATAATATGTTATTTGTGTCGACTCAGTAACAATATGTGATTTTGTCGACTCAGTAACAATATGTTATTTTGTCGACTCAGTAACAATATGTTATTTGTGTTGAACCAGTAGCAATGTGTTATTTGTGTCGACTCAGTAACAATATGTTATTTGTGTTGAATCAGTAGCAATATGTTATTTGTGTAGAGTAGGTAACAATCAACACAAAGAACATATTGTTACTGACTCAACACAATTAACATATTGTTACTGACTCGACACAAAAAACGTATTCAGTAACAATATGTTATTTGTGTCGAGACATAAATAACATATTGTTACTGAAACATATTGTTACTGAGTCGACACAAATAACATATTGTTATCGACTCGCTTTGTGTTGATTCAATAACAATATGTTATTTGTGT
>NW_013711085.1:0-419 GCF_000517525.1 Limulus polyphemus | reverse complement strand
TAGATATGAGTATATATATTACTACATGGTAAAGTAAAACGGACTCAAAATCCCATAAATATGAGTATATATTACTATACGGTGAAGTAAAATGGGCTCAAAATACCATAGATGCGAGTATATATTAGTACATGGTGAAGTAAAACGGGCTAAATATGCCATAGATATGAGTATATATTACTATATGGTCAAGTATAACGGGCTCAAAATACAATAGATATGAGTATATATTACTATACGGTGAAGTAAAACGGACTCAAAACACCATAGATGCGAGTATATATATTACTACACAGTGAAGTGAAACAGACTCAGAACACCATAGATATCAGCATATATTACTATATGGTGAAGTAAAACAGGCTCAAAATACCATAGATATGAGTATATATTACTATATGATGAAGTAAAACAGACTC
>NW_013711084.1:0-419 GCF_000517525.1 Limulus polyphemus | reverse complement strand
AAACAAGAATACAAAAGTTTAATAATACAGCCATAAAACTAGATCTAGCTCCTACAGAAAACAAGAATACAAAAGGTTAATAATACAGCCATAAAACTTATCTAGCCCCTACTGAAAACAAGAATACAAAAGTTTAATAATGCAGCAAAGAAAGGTTTATCTTTGTTACAAACATTGTATGGTGTTTTGTATGTTTGCTTACCTGACTTAGTGTTTGGTTTTTCTACAAATCTGGTCTCATCAGCCCAGGTAAGATGATAATGTACAATGTCACCAAAAGAGTTATATAAGAGTATGAACATTTTTAATACACAATGATCTATAATTGTCTCAATTTCCAATTCAAATTAGATTTCTTAATGATATAAAAATATAATGATATAAAGTATGTCTGTAAAGAAATAATATTGAAAATGGAC
>NW_013711083.1:0-419 GCF_000517525.1 Limulus polyphemus | reverse complement strand
AAAATACGTTGAGTATAAAGATGTGTATAGCCAACTGTTTTTAATATAGTGAAACATTTAGTGCACAGAGTTTGTCAATGGCGTCTGATTTTGTTATTTCTGTTTCTAGAAACTACGTGTTACTTAACATTATCTCACTCCAAACTTCGAAGTTTGTGTGTGATGAAGTACAGGTGTGTATTCTTCGACGTATCATGATACAAATATGTTGAAGACTATATGTGGTAGTACAGATGTGTTGAAGATCTGATTACTTCACTATATGTGGTATTACTTATATATGAATATAATAGTACTGTCTAATGTATGTAACTACTTATATATAAATATAATAGAACTGTCTGTTGTATGTAACTACGTATATATAAATATAATACTACTGTCTGTTGTATGTAACTACTTATATATACATATAATAG
>NW_013711082.1:0-419 GCF_000517525.1 Limulus polyphemus | reverse complement strand
TCTACGTTCCACTGTAATTAAAGAACTGTTTATAATTATGTGAAACAGTGTATCTTTGTACAGCGTTCTCGAATCTGTCTTTAAAAGGGTTGCTCGTTATTATTAAACCTTAGCTTGGTTGAAAAGTTGAATTCAGTTGTTGCTGAAAACGTTTGATATGACAAATAAGTATGGCAAAATAATTTGCCGGACACTTTTAGGTAATTTGCATTTTTACTCTAAGTTCTCCTGCCTTAGACATCGTGCCGTGCATTTAAGAAGAGGATAAGATCAGTAAGTGTTAATTACAGCGCAAGAGTTACGTGTAATCACAAAATTTCCGATAAAAATGAAAATTTTTCTTAACTCTAGAATTGCCAATGTATGCGGACATCATCGGCTAATATAGCACTTCTTCTTGTACATAAAATTGCTTGTGC
>NW_013711081.1:0-419 GCF_000517525.1 Limulus polyphemus | reverse complement strand
GCCCACCACAGGTATCGAAACCCGGTTTCTAGCGTCGTAAGTCCGGAAAACATACCGCTGTGCCACTGAGGGGGGTATCCATTGAGATGTTGATATTCGTTCCATTTCGTTTGGATCGATCCCGTCTTTTACGTATTTTAGGGACATCCTTTATGAATCAGACGTCATGGGGATTCCCCATAAAGTTTAAAAATAGGCCAGGGACATCCCCTGGGAGAAGATACTTTCATGAGACGAAAACAGAATTATGATTTTAAGACAAATGTAGAGCAGTGTACATTTGGTAAAATAGGGAAAATTCTTAAAGTTCTAATTGTCCAAAATTGCTGATTAGATTATTATTTTTTCGTTATTCTAGTCCGGCCACGGGCCTCCTGACTGGTCAAGGCCGACTACACGACACGCATTTTGGACCCTGA
>NW_013711080.1:0-419 GCF_000517525.1 Limulus polyphemus | reverse complement strand
ATAGAAAACCTAGGAAGCAAGATCAAACAATTACCCTACACTATAGACAACCTAAGAAACAAGATCAAAACAATTACTCTATACTATAGAAAACCTAGGAAGTGAGATCAAACAATTACTCTATACTATAGACAACCTAGGAAGAAAGATCAGACAGTTACTCCATACTATAGAAAACCTAGGAAGCGAGATCAAACAATTACTCTATACTATAGACAACCAAGGAAGAAAGATCAGACAGTTACTCCATACTATAGAAAACCTAGGAAGCGAGATCAAACAATTACTCTATACTATAGACAACCTAGGAAGAAAGATCAGACAGTTACTCCATACTATAGAAAACCTAGGAAGCGAGATCAGACAACTGATCTGTACCCTACACAACCTATGAAACGAGATCAGACAACTGATCTGTA
>NW_013711079.1:0-419 GCF_000517525.1 Limulus polyphemus | reverse complement strand
TAGTTAATAATCATATCATAGGTATGTATCTATCGACATTCTCTATCCAAAGACAGAATCCAGTTAATAATCATATCATAGGTATGTATCTATCGACTTGTTCTATCCAAAGACAGAATCTAGTTAATAATCATATCATAGGTATGTATCTATCGACATTTTCTATCCAAAGACAGAATCTAGTTAATAATCATATCATAGGTATGTATCTATCGACATTTTCTATCCAAAGACAGAATCTAGTTAATAATCATATCATAGGTATGTATCTATCGACATTGTCTGTCCAAAGACAGAATCTAGTTAATAATCATATCATAGGTATGTATCTATCGACTTGTTCTATCCAAAGACAGAATCCAGTTAATAAACATATCATAGGTATGTATCTATCGACATTTTCTATCCAAAGACAGAAT
>NW_013711078.1:0-419 GCF_000517525.1 Limulus polyphemus | reverse complement strand
TGTATGACGTGAAGATCCAGTATGTGGGTTAGAGAAGAACAAGTCTATTTGTGGTATAATTGTTATATGTATGACGTGAAGATCCAGTATGTGGGTTAGAGAAGAACAAGTCTATTTGTGATATAATTGTTATATGTATGTCGTGAAGATCCACTATGTGGGTTACAGAAGAACAAGTCTATTTGTGGTATAATTGTTATATGTACGACGTGAAGATCCAGTATGTGGGTTAGAGAAGAACAAGTCTATTTGTGGTATAATTGTTATATGTACGACGTGAAGATCCAGTATGTGGGTTAGAGAAGAACAAGTCTACTTGTGATATAATTGTTATATGTATGACGTGAAGATCCACTATGTGGGTTAAGAAGAACAAGTCTACTTGTGATATAATTGTTATATGTATGACGTGAAGATCC
>NW_013711077.1:0-419 GCF_000517525.1 Limulus polyphemus | reverse complement strand
TCACCTTTCAATTGAGAACCATTTGACGAAAAACTAGACTAAGAACATGTTGAGTAGCTTTTCACCGTAAATATTATCTTTCAGGTGGTGTTGATAAACACACTGTGTGTTTATTATAATTATAATAGAAAGGGCATTATTTTCAAGATGTTGTATTATTTGCTAGAACTCGAAGTTTTGTTGACAGGATAAATTAAGGTTGGTTGTTTTAGAACAAAGCCACGTGGGGGTATCTGTTGTGTCCACCGCGGGAATCGAACCCCAGCTTTTAGCGTTGTAAGTTCGTAAAGTTACCCCTGCTCCACCGTGGGGCATGAACCATCATTTTATTAATAACCAATCAATGAATACCAAGGAAACTTTCCATCGTCTCAACAGTCAGTATCAATGGTTTGTTTGTTAGTTTGTTTTAGAATTTC
>NW_013711076.1:0-419 GCF_000517525.1 Limulus polyphemus | reverse complement strand
GGGGGGAGTTAACTATCACCGTTATAACGCCCTTACAGTTGAAAGTGCGGAGCGTGCTCAGCGGTGTACCGCACTGAGAACTTTTGATTTTTCGATATGCAGCCCGGCCCAAATGATCGACGAAAAACATTGAATCGGGAAAGATACAAATCTTAAAATTCACGGAGACTTGTTTACTCACATTGAAATGACGTTTATGAACAACAAAACTGTGTAAAACCTAACATGTTTCCTTACATTTTTGTATCTTGAAATCAGCTCAGCTACTACGGTTTGGTTTAGTTTTATTAGCATATAAAACGCAGGCTAATGAAACTGTCACAGCTGATATCCTGTAATACTTACAGTATGATACTGTCAAAGCTGATATCCTGTAAAATTTACCGTATGATAATGATCCTGTCACAGCTCATATCCTG
>NW_013711075.1:0-419 GCF_000517525.1 Limulus polyphemus | reverse complement strand
AATGTGACTGTCAATCCCACAATTCGTTGGTAAAAGAGTAACTCAAGGGTGGTCTCTAGTCCTTCACTGCTAAATTAGGGACGGCTAGCACAGATAGTCTTCGTCTAGCTTTGCATTAAATTCAAACCGTTACACAAAAAATTTCACATATTTTCTACTTTCATTCATTCCGTATTTTTTATATACGCTTTTCCTGAATAATTATTTTGAGATTTCAAACAAATGCCCTTCACAACTCGAGAAACAACATTTACGATATATGAAGATGGATACTATTTATTATTAGTATGAGAATAATTGTACGAAGATTACTCCTGTATCTTATATTTCTGTCAATATACGCCATATTTCAAATTAATTGTTTGAATTTCGTTTGGTGGGAAAGGGATTCGAACTCGCGACTCTTAGATTACTAGTCA
>NW_013711074.1:0-419 GCF_000517525.1 Limulus polyphemus | reverse complement strand
TTACCAGTTTCATCCATTAGCACACAAAGCTACAATTCTATCACCAAACTCAATTTTCATTGTTTTTAATTCAGAGACAGAGATTTTGCGAGTTTCAGTATATTAAAAAGATCCAATAGCATTAACTTTTTTACTGCTTCCATTTATTTAGGAAAAAATGTAAAAACAAAAGTAGTTTGAAATTGATAAAATTGGACAAACATCCTTATATTTGTAGGACAAAGAATAAAAAATGTTAAAAATAACTATCGTTAGAAATTATTCGTAGATAAAATGAAAGTATCTGACAATCTCCATAATTTCTTGGAGTATTTTCAAAATTTTTTGTGTTTCAAAATGTGCATGAAATCCCTGGAATCGTTAATAGTTGTTGAAATTAACCCAATCTTAACATTTGTATAAGCATTAATGAAAATAAC
>NW_013711073.1:0-419 GCF_000517525.1 Limulus polyphemus | reverse complement strand
ACTTCTAGCTTAAGACTAAATTACTATTATACCATTTCAAGCTTAAGACTAAACTACTATTATACTACTTGTAGCTTAAGACTAAATTACTATTATACTACTTCTAGCTTAAGACTAAATTACTATTATACAACTTCTAGCTTAAGACTAAATTACTATTATACTACTTCTACATTATTAAGACTATATTATTATTATAAACGAAAGCTATTTTCATTTCGGTAAAATACAACAAAAATCTATTTTAAAGCTCAATCATAATCACAGATATCTGTAACTAACTTTTTTAGTTTTTTGTATTAAAATCTATGATTGACAAAAACCAATAATAATGTCTCGTTTTCTTTAAAACAATTTTATTACACATTTATCAGTAAGTAGTGCAAGAATTGTTTTTATTTTTAATTAAGCACAAAACA
>NW_013711072.1:0-419 GCF_000517525.1 Limulus polyphemus | reverse complement strand
GACACTCTATGATTGGTATGGAACAACATAGTCGTCCGATGATTGGCAAGGACAACATAGGCACTCTATGATTGGTAATGGGAAACAACAAAGTCGTCCTGTGACCGACAAGGAACAACATAGACACTCTATGATTGGTATGGAACAACACAGTCGTCCTGTGACTGGCAAGGAACAACATAGACACTCTATTATTGGTATGGAACAACAAAGTCGTCTTGTGACTAGCAAGGAACAACAAAGACACTCTATGATTGGTATGGAACAACATAGTCGTCTAGTGATTGGCAAGGGACAACATAGACACTCTATGATTGTTATGGAACAACAAAGTCGTCCTGTGACGTGCAAGAAATAACATAGACACTCTATGATTGGTATGGAACAACAAAGTCGTCCTGTGATCGGCAAGGGACAAC
>NW_013711071.1:0-419 GCF_000517525.1 Limulus polyphemus | reverse complement strand
TGTTACTGTGTAGGATCAGCTGGTTGACTACTTCTAGTCTTGTAGCTGTTACTGTGTAGTTGGTATTAAATGTGTAAGATCAGCTGGTTGACTACTTCTAAACTTGTAGCTGTTACTGTGTAGTTGGTATTAACTGTGTAGGATCAGCTGGTTGACTACTTCTAGTCTTGTAGCTGTTACTGTGTAGTTGGTAAGATAACTGTCACTCTGTAGCTGGTGAGGTAACTGTCATTCTATAACTCCTGAGGTATCTGTTACTGTATAGTTGGTAAGGTAACTGTCACTCTGTAAGTCGTGGGGTATCTGTCACTCTGTAGTTGGTAAGGTAGCCGCCACTCTGAAGCTGGTGAACTAACTGTCACTCTGTAATTCGTGGAGTATCTGCCACTCTGTAGTTGGTAAGGTAGCCGCCACTCTGA
>NW_013711070.1:0-419 GCF_000517525.1 Limulus polyphemus | reverse complement strand
AATATGTCTACTATTTATTTTAATGTTAACAAATATGTCTACTATTTATTTTAATGTTAACAAATATGTCTACTATTCATTTTTATGTTAACAAATATGTCTACTATTCATTTTAATGCTAACAAATATGTCTACTATTCATTTTAATGTTAACAAATATATCTACTATTCATTTTAATGTTAACAAATATATCTACTATTCATTTTAATGTTAACAAATATATCTACTATTCATTTTAATGTTAACAAATATATCTACTATTCATCTTAATGTTAACAAATATATCTACTATTCATTTTAATGCTAACAAATATGTCTACTATTCATTTTAATGTTAACAAATATATCTACTATTCATTTTAATGTTAACAAATATATCTACTATTCATTTTAATGTTAACAAATATGTCTACTATTC
>NW_013711069.1:0-419 GCF_000517525.1 Limulus polyphemus | reverse complement strand
GAACAAATCCTTAAATTACCTCTCTATTAACTTCCATAAAATCCTTAAGTTACCTCTCAATTAACTTCCATCAAATCCTTAAATTACCTCTCTACTGACTTCCATTACCTCTCTATTAACTTCCATAAATCCTTAAATTACCTCTCTATTGACTTCCATTTTAAGGATTTTATGGAAGTTAATAAAGAGGTAATTTAAGGATTTTTATGGAAGTTAATAGAGAAGTAATTTAAAGACTTGATGGAAGTCAATAGAGAGGTAATTTAAGGATTTTATGGAAGTTAATAGAGATGTAATTTAAGGATTTGATGGAAGTCAATAGAAAGGTAATTTAAGGATTTGATGGAACTCAGTAGAGAGGTAACTTAACGGATTTGATGGAAGTTAATAGGGAGGTAATTTAAGGATTTGATGCAAGT
>NW_013711068.1:0-419 GCF_000517525.1 Limulus polyphemus | reverse complement strand
GCACGATAATATAAGTTTTGTCATCTACGGTTATTTAAAAGGTACGTGCTAAAAGGTCTAAATAACTTCCCAAATAACGTATATATTTGTGGGTAATATACAGTGTTGAAGGATATTTGGAGATTACCTAGTTTCTTTAATGAGAATATTTTTACATTAGGTGTCCTAAGCTGTTTGTTTTGAAATTATTGTTTATTCTAATATTATGCTTTTTTTTTTTAGGCTGAAATTCAGTTGCGGTTCAGTCCTCGAGTCCACGATGCAGACACTAGTCTGCAATTTAAAATTTTAGTTAATACGTAAGTGTGAACAGATATTATTTTTATTATAGTAGTAGACTTTTTCTCTTATCACAAAATTGGTACAACCCTGTGAACAAGTAGCAGAGAAGGCTTGTATGTCTGTATATTACAATTGAA
>NW_013711067.1:0-419 GCF_000517525.1 Limulus polyphemus | reverse complement strand
CCTGGCCGCTGTAGTTAACATTTCAAAGATTGTAATAATTGTCTAGACTCCTGGCCGCTGTAGTTAACATTTCAAAGATTGTAATAATTGTCTAGACACCTGGCCGCTGTAGTTAACATTTCAAATATTGTAATAATTGTCTAGACTCCTGGTCGCTGTAGTTAACATTTCAAAGATTGTAATAATTGTCTAGATTCCTGGCCGCTGTCTAGAAGTTTTGGATGTTGTTATTTTTTACTTCCGGAACAGCTGTTGTTATTTTCTTAATGCAAAAAATAAACAATTGGCTATCACTATCGAGGTGAACTGAACCCTGGATTTTGAAGTTAACAGAAGTTCTTTATTGTACCTGAAATAATCTGATATCAATCAAGTCAACAGAAGCTTTTTGTTGTACCTGAAATAATCTGATATCAATC
>NW_013711066.1:0-419 GCF_000517525.1 Limulus polyphemus | reverse complement strand
TTGGTTAAGTATTTTATTTCTTGTTTTTCATATTTATTATTATAAAAGTAATAAAATATAAAAATACATATCTTTTCCAGTTATTTAAGACTAGAATAGGTAAAATATGTAATAATTCTATAACTAAAATGGTTCACGAGGCACTCATGCAAGTAGCTCATAGTAGTTCGTGAGTAAGATAACTCAATAGCATAATGTGACCTGCATGTTCTTCGAGTGACTTGCCACTTTTTATAGCACGGAAAGTAGTTAGACACAGTTCAAAAGGGCAGTAAAACAATAAAATTTAATTATAAATAGATGTATGCTGTTATGAACTTACAGCTACTCAGGATTAACAACTATAGTTTCATGTTACAATGTTAAGGCATTCTAGAAACAGAAAAAGGGTAATTTTGGGTTATTATGATTTTTTTTTT
>NW_013711065.1:0-420 GCF_000517525.1 Limulus polyphemus | reverse complement strand
CAATAATTTTTGTTGTTCCGAGACCTGTTAAAGTTTTTTTCTTGTGTTCTTGGATTTTCATCTTTCATGAGGCAAGAGAGAGAGAATACAATCAATGGATTGACACTCCTGAAAATAATGACACACCGTTAAAAACTAACTAAAAAAACCTGAAGTCTTGAAATAAATGTTGATTTTACAAACTGCATTTTAACTTAATGTCTTTTATTATCCATAAGCGCATGTTTTAGCTAATATTTTTTATAAACACGCTTGATTATAATTCAGGACAAATATTTTTGTCACATTTGTTGATGATACATTGGATAGCTTTGTTTTTTGGACAAATAGTTGGGCAGTGTTTAATATATTTTTTTCAAATTCATCACATCCAAACATTACATTTATCCAAGGAAACGAGAAGCAGGATGATTTATCTTT
>NW_013711064.1:0-420 GCF_000517525.1 Limulus polyphemus | reverse complement strand
GGTACTAGATATAGTTCATAACACATAAAACATCATACGAAACGTACTCAATGGTACCAGATATAGTTCATAGAACAAAGAAACATCATACGAAACGTCTCAATGGTACCAGATATAGTTAATAAAACAAAGAAACATCATACGAAACGTCTCGATGTTACTAGATATAGTTAATAAAACATAGAAACATCATACGAAACGTCTCAATGGTACCAGATATAGTTCATAACACATAAATTTATTATTTATTCCTTTAAGTAAATCCCATTGCTGGATTAATGCAATAATTAAAAACAAATACAGGAATTAAATATTTCTGCTTTATGACCAAATTTGACCATAGAACGACTCTGAGATTTTTTGTTGTTGTTGTTTGTTTTTTTCTAGTACAAACCTTTAGCTCATAGCTCCGTCATCTCT
>NW_013711063.1:0-420 GCF_000517525.1 Limulus polyphemus | reverse complement strand
ATATCACTCACTATGCTAGGTTGACTTAAGTCATGATTATTTGTAAACTAGTGACTGCTGAGTATATCACTCACTATGCTAGGTTAACTTCAAGACTTAAGTCATGATTATTTATAAACTAGTGACTGCTGGGTATATCACTCACTATGCTAGGTTGACTTAAAGATTTAAGTCATGATTATTTGTAAACTAGTGACTGCTGAGTATATCACTTACTATGCTACGTTGACTTAAAGATTTAAGTCATGATTATTTGTAAACTAGTGACTGCTGGGTATATCACTCACTATGCTAGGTTGACTTAAAGACTTAAGTCATGATTATTTGTAAACTAGTGACTGCTGGGTATATCACTCACTATGCTAGGTTGACTTAAAGACTTAAGTCATGATTATTTGTAAACTAGTGACTGCTGGGTAT
>NW_013711062.1:0-420 GCF_000517525.1 Limulus polyphemus | reverse complement strand
AGTTTTTACCATTTACATTCATAACTTATCACTGATGTAACTAAATGGCTAAGGTTTGGGAGTCTGTTAAGAAATGTGTAGGTACTTTAGCATAGAGTTACCTGAAATACCTATGTTAGGGAACAAGAAGGTGTACATTTTATGGGAGGGTTCTATGTTCCTTATGTGGAGATTCATTTAGTAAAACAAGTAGCTCCAAAAAAGTAATTTAAGACAAATGCTTTTTGAAGGTGTGTTGCTACAAGGAACATACATACACTAACACAAACTCAGGTGTGTTGCTACAAGAAACATACATTCACTAACACAAACTCAGATGTGTTGCTGCAAGGAACATACGTACACTGTAACACAAACTCAGGTGTGTTGCTACAAGGAACATACATACACTGTAACACAAACTCAGGTGTGTTGCTACAA
>NW_013711061.1:0-420 GCF_000517525.1 Limulus polyphemus | reverse complement strand
GGATTTCTAATTAAGAACTGTATAGAAGATTTACTTTCAAATCAAATATATTTACAGGTTGGATTTCTAATTAAGAACTGTATAGAAGTTTTACTTTCAAATCAAATATATTTACAGGTTGTATTTCTAATTAAGAACTGTATAGAAGACTTACTTTCATATAAAATATATTTACAGGTTGCATTTCTAATTAAGAACTGTATAGAAGATTTACTTTCATATCAAATACATTTACAGGTTGGATTTCTAATTAAGAACTGTATAGAAGATTTACTTTCATATCAAATACATTTACAGGTTGGATTTCTAACTAAGAACTGTACAGAAGTTTTACTTTCATATAAAATACATTTACAGGTTGGATTTCTAATTAAGAACTGTATAGAAGATTTACTTTCATATTAAATACATTTACAGGTT
>NW_013711060.1:0-420 GCF_000517525.1 Limulus polyphemus | reverse complement strand
TATGTCTTAGTGTTACATACATACACCATCTTCCACATGTCTTAGTGTTACATACATACACCATCTTCCATATGTCTTAGTGTTAAATATAGACACCATCTTCCACATGTCTTAGTGTTACATACATACACCATCTTCCACGTGTCTTAGTGTTATATATAGACACCATCTTCCACATGTCTTAGTGTTACATACATACACCATCTTCCATATGTCTTAGTGTTAAATATAGACACCATCTTCCATATGTCCTAGTGTTAAATATAGACACCATCTTCCAGGTGTCTTAGTGTTACACATAGACACCATCTTCCAGGTGTCTTAGTGTTATATATAGACACCATCTTCCATATGTCTTAGTGTTACATATAGACACCATCTTCCACATGTCTTAGTGTTACATACATACACCATCTTCCA
>NW_013711059.1:0-420 GCF_000517525.1 Limulus polyphemus | reverse complement strand
CTTTGCCACGAAGTGAAATTAAACCCTCACCAACTTCATAATACCAATATAGTAGCTGAACGCTGCCACGAAGTGAAGTTAAACCCTCATCAACTTCATATTATCAATATAGTAGCTGAGTGCTTCCACGAAGTGAAAGTAAACCCTCACCAACTTGATATTACCAATATAGTATCTGAGCTCTGCCACGAAGTGAAAGTAAACTGTCATCAACTTCATGTTACCAATATAGTAGTTTAGCTCTAAAATAGGGTGAAAGTAAACTCTTCCCAACTTCAAATTTCCAATATAGTAGCTGAGTTCTTCCAAAAAGTGAAAGTAATCCCTCACCAACGTCATATTTCCAATATATTAGCTGAGCTCTGCCATGAAGTGAAAGTAAACCCTCACCAACTTCTTATTACCAGTATAGTAATTGAG
>NW_013711058.1:0-420 GCF_000517525.1 Limulus polyphemus | reverse complement strand
GTAAAAATCTGTCTAATTAAGTCTTTCATTTATGTAGAAATCTGTCTAATTGAAGTGTTTTATTTATGTAGAAATCTGTCTAATTGAAGTCTTTCATTTATGTAAAAATCTGTCTAATTAAGTATTTCATTTATGTAGAAATCTGTCTAATTAAGTCTTTCATTTATGTAGAAATCTGTCTAATTGAAGTGTTTTATTTATGTAGAAATCTGTCTAATTGAAGTCTTTCATTTATGTAGAAATCTGTCTAATTGAAGTCTTTCATTTATGTAAAAATCTGTCTAATTGAAGTCTTTCATTTATGTAGAAATCTGTCTAATTCAAGTTTTTATTTATGTAGAATCTGTCTAATTAAGTCTTTTATTCATGTAAAAATCTGTCTAATTGGAGTCTTTCATTTATGTAGAAATCTGTCTAATT
>NW_013711057.1:0-420 GCF_000517525.1 Limulus polyphemus | reverse complement strand
TCATAGGCTAACTGTAGGAAATAATGCACCACATATTATACTTATTTGAAACATGATTATATTTGTACGAAATACTTTTGCATTTTAGAATTCTCCCTAATTAGGTTGTGTGTTGAGAAGGTCAGAATGTGACCTGTCCATCAAGATGTTTTCCGATATGTCAATTTGTTATTGAGTGTAATAAGTTTTAGCTATAGATGTTAGTTTTGTCAAATAATAAGAGTTAAAACCTGCTAGCCGAGTACAGTATTTCTTAAACTCTCGCGCGAAAGACAGTCGTTAGAAAAATATACAAAATAGTAGCATTTTACAATTTGATCAGAATATGATTGATATATAGAGATTTCCATAGTACTTTATGCTCCCTTATTCTACAGAAAATATACTTGGTAATCATATAAAAAACATATAGGTAAAGCG
>NW_013711056.1:0-420 GCF_000517525.1 Limulus polyphemus | reverse complement strand
AACATTGTTTCAGTTTCTGCATTGTTCTTGAAACTACTTCCCTCAGCGTGATTCGTGGGTATCAAAGTTACTTGTTACTGTCTGATACCGTAATTTCCATTGTAACAATCTTCTTAGAAGCGTGACGCTCAATATTTTACACCACAATTCTTTACCATCAACCTTCCATTCACTGTACGTGTAGACGTTGGCTTTCACGACCTCCTTTAGACAGGCCAAAGGCACATAATCCCAATGGGGACTTGACAAGTATGTTAACACGAATAATACTACTGTGATTGCATTTGAATTCTGACAGGAAGCATGTGCACTTTGGCTTACGCAAACTATAATCTTGTCAGATGTGTTCTCAGCTTCATTGCAATGACGTATTTTGAGTAGGAGGATATTCTTCCTTAGCCATAGTCTTTACATTGCAGA
>NW_013711055.1:0-420 GCF_000517525.1 Limulus polyphemus | reverse complement strand
TCGGATATATGTACTGTGGATATAATGACATAAACATCTTTTAATAATATCCAGTTGTTATTTATTCGTATCGGGTATATGTACTGTGGATATAATGACATAAACATCTTTTATAATATCCAGTTGTTATTTATTCGTATCGGGTATATGTACTGTGGATATAATGAAATAAACATCTTTTATAATATCCAGTTGTTATTTATTCGTATCGGGTATATGTACTGTGGATATAATGACATAAACATATTTTATAATATCCAGTTATTTATTCGTATCGGATATATGTACTGTAGATATAATGACATAAACATCTTTTATAATATCCAGTTTTTATTTATTCGTATAGGATATATGTACTGTGGATATAATGAAATAAACATATTTTATAATATCCAGTTGTTATTTATTCGTATCGGGTAT
>NW_013711054.1:0-420 GCF_000517525.1 Limulus polyphemus | reverse complement strand
ATACTTATATATATATATATATACAATAAGTTCATAATTCAAAGCCTCTCCCCGTGTCAACGGTAAGCTCCAGCGCTTACAAGCTAAAATTCGGAGTTCGATCTCTGTGGTGAGCATAACGCAAATGTCTCATTCATTGTGCAACCAACAAAAATAGCTTGAGTTAGGTCCGCTTCAAAACTAAATATAGATATAAGATATAAAAACATAAAACAAGAAGGAATCCTCAATAGCCGTGGCACTTGAAATTGTTTTAGGCAAGATTAGATGAATCAATCTATGAGACCTTTTCTTCCGTTTTTATTACCTGATTCGATTTTATTATTCATCAGGATCTCTACCACCCTACCCTCAAATTGAAATTATTTTAAGCAGAATTAGATTAAATTAATCTATAAGACCTTGGTCATGGTTAAATAT
>NW_013711053.1:0-420 GCF_000517525.1 Limulus polyphemus | reverse complement strand
TTGCAATATTTTGTAAAGTATTACTATGTAATAATGGAAAAATTGACTTCTTTTTAGTTGTTTAAATGTGAAAAAAGTATCAAAAACATAAAAAATTACTTTACAAAATTGTATACAGAAGTGAAAAAAAATTAATGTTATTCTGTTTTAAGATGGTGAAATTCTCTACAAGAGTAATCTCTAATAAATAAACCTTTACTCACCTCAAGTAAAATACTACTATTTTATTTTAACATACAATTATCTTAATATTTTTAACATGAAAAACACTGCACTACATTAAAGAATTATTTTCCCATAAAAAGTTATCAACTACAAGCTGATGAGTTAGATTACACTACAAATGTTGCTTGAGTGACTGCACATAAAACTTTGTTCTCTAATCTACAACACAAATATAACTGACTAATAACTTAAATC
>NW_013711052.1:0-420 GCF_000517525.1 Limulus polyphemus | reverse complement strand
TCCCAGTCCCTCACCTACACGACACAGAATATAAAGATAAAACTCATCACTATTACAGCATGTTCATTCTCAACTTTCCTCTCCCAGTCCCTCACCTACACGACACAGAATATAAAGATAAAACTCATCACATTACACCATGTTCATTCTCAACTTTCCTCTCCCAGTCCCTCACCTACACGACACAGAATATAAAAATAAAACTCATCACAATTACAGCATGTTCATTCTCAACTTTCCTCTCCTAGTCCCTCACCTACACGACACAGAATATAAAAATAAAACTCATCACAATTACAGCGTGTTCATTCTCAACTTTCCTCTCCCAGTCCCTCATCTACACGACACAGAATATAAAGATAAAACTCATCACTATTACAGCATGTTCATTCTCAACTTTCCTCTCCTAGTCCCTCACCT
>NW_013711051.1:0-420 GCF_000517525.1 Limulus polyphemus | reverse complement strand
GAGGGGTGATGTACTAAATGTGAAACTTCAGAAGATCTTGGGTCTCATTTTATACTGACTCCCCTCAAGATTATGGGGGGGGGTACCATGTTTCATATTGTGTTCATACCTCTCTCTACTCACAAACTAGCAGGATGAAACATGCCGCAATAGGTCTTGTTTTGGGGAAATACCAGCTTCCCCTTGGGGTAACTATAAAAGTAATTAAGGATAATTGAGGTGCTAGATCAGTAATGGGGCCTCTGTGAATCATGAGTGGGCTTTTGAACCCCACAGCATAGTAGATACTTTATACTAGAATATAAGTACTCAAGCGATTTAAATTAGATCAGTATATTTGATAATAAATGCAAGTTACATGTTTATCCATAAACATACTTTCCAAAACGTATCAAGTCGACATCTGTGAATATGGTACAT
>NW_013711050.1:0-420 GCF_000517525.1 Limulus polyphemus | reverse complement strand
TTCTACCATTGTATAACCAGACAGTTATTAGTCGACAGCACCCACTGCCAGCTCTTGGTCTACCGTTGTATAACCAGACAGGTATTAGTCGACAGCACCCACTGCTAGCTCTTGGTCTACCATTTGTATAACCAGACAGTTATTAGTCGACAGCACCCACTGTGGTTATACAACAGGTAGACCAAGAGCTGGGGACAGTTATTAGTCGACAGCACCCACTGCCAGCTCTTGGTCTACCGTTGTATAACCAGACAGGTATTAGTCGACAGCACCCACTGCCAGCTCTTGGTCTACCGTTGTATAACCAGACAGGTATTAGTCGACAGCACCCACTGCCAGTTCTTGGTCTACCGTTGTATAACCAGACAGTTATTAGTCAGCAGCACCCACTGCCAGCTCTTGGTCTACCGTTGTATAACC
>NW_013711049.1:0-420 GCF_000517525.1 Limulus polyphemus | reverse complement strand
AGAGTACGAAGCTGAAACTGGGTAATTCCTGGTTACTTAATCCTGCTTTCACGATGTTCCAGTATTGATTACATCTTTGGGGAATTTCGTCTTGTATCCATCGCTAACAGTAGAGGATAAATTGATACAGGAGGGGGGGGGGGAGATTAAATGTGCCCACATAACGGGGGATTTGTTCTTCTCGTGAATTAATAAGAGAATTATTAGTGGATTGCGATACTATTTCTGTGGGGAGAAATGGGAACATTTTCACGTTAATATATTTTTAACTGAAGAAGAAGAAACAAAGCAAACAAACAAAAAAAACTTTAAAATTAGTTATTTCCAGTTTTTCGATTTTTTTTAGTATTTTGTTCTTTGATATGGAATTCTATTTCGTTCATGTACCCGCTCTACCTATCTTTCAGCCAGCGTATGACT
>NW_013711048.1:0-420 GCF_000517525.1 Limulus polyphemus | reverse complement strand
TTACAAATATAGCCTATAATATTGCAGTTTGTCATTGAGAACAACAACTACAAAGGCTTAACTAAACTAGATACTTCTGATCTTTTTAATTTGATATAATTTACTTTAACATAATATATATATTATATATATATTTAAAGACACTGAAGTTAGGTATTTTGCTTAATAATAATAGGGACTGACATTGCTGTTTCATTTTGCCGTCTTTTCAGACGTCAAACTTAATGTACTAACAGCATCTATTCAACACTACAGTAACAGGGCAAACAAACGTAAGCCTAATTTGTGTTAGTAATTCAGTGTAAAGTTAAAAATTCTATCTGAATATAAAGTTGTCTTTTGACTTTTGTATTTTTTAATATAACTCGAAATTATAGAATGTTTCTAATAAGTTAAGAATAATATTAATGTTACGTCTCC
>NW_013711047.1:0-420 GCF_000517525.1 Limulus polyphemus | reverse complement strand
AAGAACCTGGCTAGTTTTAGAGACATAAGATTAACAGACTTGTTAATCTGGCTTTGTTGAATATAACAATTGATTTTAGTAGACGTCAAATGTTGATAGAAAAATGTCATGTTTCATATTTTTAAACTAGGATTGCATTACCATTACTAACACTTGTCACGAGCTTTTGCTCCATTTCATTGTTTACACTTGTCACGAGCTTTTGCTCCATTTCATTGGTTACACTTGTCGCGAGCTTTTGCTCCAGAATAAAATACTTTTACTTATAACCAATGAAATGGAGCAAAAGCTCGTAACAAGTGTAACCAATGAAATGGAGCAAAAGCTCGTGACAAGTGTAGCCAATGAAATGGAGCAAAAGCTCGTGACAAGTGTAGCCAATGAAACTTTTTCCTACTGAAGTTAATTGCACTTTATAAG
>NW_013711046.1:0-420 GCF_000517525.1 Limulus polyphemus | reverse complement strand
GTGACTGTTATGCTACGTCATACACTGTAGTTTAGTGACTATTATGCTACATCATACACTGTAGTTTAGTGACTATTATGCTGCATCATAGACTGTAGTTTAGTGACTGTTATGCTGCATCATAGACTGTAGTTTAGTGACTGTTATGCTACGTCATAGACTGTAGTTTAAGCTGAGATGACTACATAAAATGTAAATAGGAAACCTGTAAGTTATTACTGATAGAAGTTGTGTAATGATAATATATGTGCTGACAGTTGCCTGCATTCGAAAGAAGAAATGATAACATAATTCCTCGTAACTGTTATTGTATCACACAATGTATTGTAAGTTATGTTATTGTCAGCCAACATTACAAACATTTCTCCACGGTTATCACACTTATTTTTAATGGGTATCAAAATGTGTAAGTTATGTTAT
>NW_013711045.1:0-420 GCF_000517525.1 Limulus polyphemus | reverse complement strand
GAGAGTTTCATTTCTAACCTTATCTAGAGATTGACCTGGGAGTTTGGTTTGGAAGCCTGTCACTATCATAAACATTCTGCTTTAGTAATTTTCAATACTTCCATGAAGAATAAAGTTCTCCATCTTCAAACATTGTATAGTTTGATTTTACAGCATATAATAATCTCACCATAATACTTACCTTGGAAAGGGCTGTGTTGTGTGATAAGTCTAACTGTATCAGAATATTTTGGTGCTATATGTGTTGTTTGTGGTGCCACAGATCACATTAGCAGTGGCAACATCACTGAATTATTACATGCAAATCATTCTTATAAAGTGTGATTAACCCTCCATAAAACAGATGTCAACACAAGAATGTTCAATTAGAGGTAAACTTTTCATACAAAATCGTGTTTGACTAAAATTTCTTTATACTGA
>NW_013711044.1:0-420 GCF_000517525.1 Limulus polyphemus | reverse complement strand
TGACGAGTCAACATTCGTGTGCCCATGAAATTCGGTACACATCCGATCACACTTTATAGTGTTAAACCCAAAACCGCTAAAATACCTTATCTCTCCATTATATATAAAAAGATGCTTCAAAGTGATCCAGAATCCGGATCCGAACCAAATTTGGGAAGAAGTCCCATACAGACTTCCCCCATCTTGTATAAAATTTGGGCACATTGGTTTATTAGTTTGAGATACGCGCGCAGAAACACAGACGGACATACACAGGGACCCGACTGCAATACCCTCGCCTCCCCATCCTGGGAGGAGGGTTAAAAAAACTCATTACGGTAAACTACGATGTCTTAACTACTATTTCATTAATCGGGTTTAAATTCGTTGAAGATGCCCCCCCCCCAACAGTTGTTACTGTAGAGGTAGGAAACTCGCAAG
>NW_013711043.1:0-420 GCF_000517525.1 Limulus polyphemus | reverse complement strand
AACGAGAGTATCTAGTACTGGATTGGGTAACGAGAGTATCTAGTACTGGATTGGGTAACGAGAGTATCTAGTACTGGATTGGGTAACGAGAGTATCTAGTACAGAATTGGGTAACGAGAGTATCTAGTACTAGATTATGTAACGAGGGTATCTAGTACTGGATTGGGTAACGAGAGTATCTAGTACTGGATTGGGTAACGAGAGTATCTAGTACTGGATTGGGTAACGAGAGTATCTAGTATTGGATTATGTAACGAGAGTATCTAGTACTAGATTATATAACGAAAGTATCTAGTATTGGATTGGGTAACGAGAGTATCTAGTACTGGATTGGGTGACGAGAGTATCTAGTTCTGGATTGGGTGACGAGAGTATCTAGTTCTGGATTGGGTGACGAGAGTATCTAGTTCTGGATTGGGT
>NW_013711042.1:0-420 GCF_000517525.1 Limulus polyphemus | reverse complement strand
TTATATCTAACAACCGTATTTTGTTCATTGTTTATAGGTTACTGTAATACTTTATAATATCTAACAACTGTATTTTGTGCATTGTTTATATGTTTCTATAATACTTTTTAATATCTGAAAATTTACTTTATGTATGATCATATAATATATTCTTGTGTTTCACAAACATAAAACTGATACTTTGCTGCCTTACTGTGTCTATGCTACTTGTGTATGGAAGCACATTATGTTAATTTAATAATAAATTGACAAACAACGATTTATAGGCTTAATTTAGTGGTATATTTATAGGGAAACATACTACATGTTTCAAAAGAACATGTTCCCCCAAAATAAACCAACTCATTGTGCTTAAAAATTGGTGTTTGATAACTGACTCTTGTATTGGACGAGGCATTATATCTCCTTGATTAGTATTCA